>NW_017277451.1:538525-672901 GCF_001594065.2 Cyphomyrmex costatus | reverse complement strand
ATTTTTTTTTTTTTTTTTTTTTTTTTTTCGATAATTGAACGATTCAGGTTGCAAAATTCATTGTTAATGCTGAAAATCTATAGCATATCATACGTTACGTGCATTATGGATTTTCAGCACTAACAGTGAATGCCGCAGGCTTGGAAGAGATGATCGACGGAGGACGACATCGAGAGATTACAACAGCGAGCGCGTTGTAGTGGATATTAACGATGATCTTTGTCATTAAATCTTATAATACAATGCAGACTACCTAGTGAATATACTGCCAGATTTTGATTAATAAGCTATAGTCTCTCTCTCATTATTTTCAAGCAGCAATCCACGCGCCATTTTACTCTAGCTACCACTGGTTATATGTGCGATACGTTGATTATAATTGCAGCTTCATATTGCTTCATATCAATAAAGCAGATTTTGAATTGTTAAATGAACTCTCTTTTATTCTTTAACCGGTATTTATAATCTGTTCTTATCTTAAGATCGTACGTCTTTTTATATATATATATAATAAGACACTAATTAATGTGATTATAGCATATACATGATATTATATTAAGAATGTATCTACTTAAGAAATTTTTTAATATATAAGAACCGACTATGAATATACCAGCCTTTAATTTGTCCTTTTTCTCGTAAGAAAATATGCAGGCAATTTCAGCCAGCACAATAAACTCGTTTTTTGTTTTATTCAAATTATAACCACCTACTTTTCTATCTCTCTTTCTGTTATCTTGACGATCGACGCGACTGCTTCAGTTTTGATTCGTGAAATTTTTATAGTAGAGTATAAATTTGAACAGCAATGAACGATCATGAAAAATCGAATATCAAGTATCTCCGATCAATTCGTAAATCTTTTGTGGCGAGCCGCTTGTTGGATCTGGGAGACCATCGAGCTCATCCTGATCATCATATTTGATTGCTTAGCGAGGCTAATTGAGCTAGTACTCGTGATGATGAAATTAATATTTCAGGTGACAATAATGCGCTGATACAATAATTACATTTTAAATATATTTTGAATAAGATTGTATATCTTCATCAATTTGAAATAAAGGTTAAACAGATAAAAATGTCTTTTTAAAAGTGGAAGTTTAGAGAGACGCATTTTCTCTAATTCATTTAATTCATTCTAATTCAAGTAATCAGAAATGCGTATATAAGAAGAACAGTATATATTTATATGTTATCCTTATTTGAAGAAAATCTGTAAGAATTAAATAATTGGATTTTTAGGTGATCTGCTTTGTCAGAGATTTGTGTATTGACGCGATGCAGACATTCGCTAATGTTTTTCGAGGAATTGTTAACGTCATTAGCAACATTAGCTGTGACGACGTCGAGGACTTCGCTTCTGCCTGCATTGTCATTGCTTTGTGCACCGGAGCCGTTAAGATGTTCATGAATCTTCTCAAGAGGGTACATACCAAGTATCTCGTGATAATCATTATTGTCAACAAATGACTGACGATTCATACCCGATAATCCGAAGGGTTAAGAGTCACTCGCAAATTAGTAAACAATCGCACTTATCAGTTTTAAAACTCTACCGAAAAGTACACAAAAAATTATTATTTAAAAAAAATTATTACTTTTATATCTAAGATATTTAAATGTTTAACAGTCCAAGTTTCAAAGAATATATAATTCCATTTTATTTCCCAATCTAGGCCAAAACGGGAACTTTCTCGCATTTAAAAAATGAATAAGAAAAGAACAATCATTTTCGAATTATTTTGTTTATATAACAATTGTCAACATCTTTTTATAAGATAATATCTTAACAGTACATGTCGTTTTGGTCGTACTGTCCCCCATTGCTCTCCCTATATTGTGCGATCGCTTGCAAATGTGGTACCCTGCTTTTTAAAATCGTCAAACAAAACGAAGTGCAGGACTTTAAACCGTTCGTACGCATGTCTCGCAAGAAATATTACTATCACATGACATGGAAAGCTACGGTGCAAAAACCAGATAAACTACTTGGTAGACTACTCTTGCGACTGATATTAATCTATCGATCTAGAGAGAGAGAGAGATCCGCGCGTGGTCGCATGGTGCATTATCTATAGTTTTCGACCCGATAGAACGTTACATTAAACATTTATTTAACACGGATGTTTTTAAAGACTAATTGTTTATATTTTATGTATAAATGCAAAACTTCACCAATTTACCTAATTCATCGTAAAAGTTATCGAAATACCAGATTACTTCATTGCAAAAGTCATCAGAATGCAGGGAAAGTAGATTACTTGCTGTAATCATAAAAGAACAGCACTCTTAACAATTTCAAACTTGAAGATATGTACCGCATTGAAGATATATTCTCATTCTCAAACGGTCGTTTTTTTAACATTCGATGCTTTCATACATACGATTGATTTCAATGTTATATTGATACTTTAGAATCCCCACACAAAGCTGTTCTATATGTTTGGGCAACAAAGCGGCGTGACGCAAAGCGGCAATAATAACAATCCGACGACGAGGAGTCATAGCCAGGATGCGTGTCCTCGCGAGAGAAAGACGGGTAGAAGGCCAAAAAATCGATATAACAGGCATTATCGATCAAAGTCATAAAAGAATAATAATATAATTACGTAAGATTTTCTTTGTGAAGTACAAATATTTCTAGAAGATATATTTACATAAACGTTTATTATATGTAACAATGTGTAAGGCGCATATCAAATTTCGTCGTAAAATAGTATATAATTTATGTCGTATTATGTACATAGTGAAATATATATAAAAAATTTGTAACGCTTTTTTACATACCGCTTTTGAACGGATATAACAATATGTCGATTTAAACAATTTTAACAAGCGTTGTAGAAATTTTTCATGTATATGAGCATGCATCAATTTGTAAAAGAGAGACATTGGAACGTTCGTATATATATATTAAAAAAATACATTTTTTTTTAACGCATCTAGAAACATGCGCAATCTCTGCTTTTGCACATTGATGAATATTTAAACGCGTAGAATAACATTCATAAATTATAAAATCTTACACTAGAGAGTCATGGGAAACGTCGTAGTTATAAATAAAAAGATTCGACCTGCAATGAGGCTCGATAATACTTTCATTGTCCTAACTTTAACTTAAATATATTTAATCAGAATGAAGAGTAGCCTTCATGTGAATTGCGTTACACACAATGGATAGTTTAAAGTTTAATCATTGATGATGGTGATGACTAAATTATGTTCCGGCCAAGAAAATGTCTTTGGCAATTGGATCTATAATAAAATATATTAAGACATATATAAAATATTCAGCGCGATCTCAACATTAACAATAACATTGAAGATATTTTTAGATTGATGAATAATAATAATTAAACAAAACTTCCTACATATATTTTATCGTTTTAATAACCTTACAGCAATCTCACAAGTTGTTACCTTGTCTGGTGCGTTCAGAACTTGGAACTCTTCAGCCATTTTCTCGGACAGCTCTTCTGAGAGAAGTACTTGCAACCACGGTCCTTGAACGACATACGGCTTTTCTTTAGACACAAAAGTACCCGTAACCGACGGCGCGACTATTGTAACAGCCGAATGAGACAATATAGATTTGAATGTAAAATGCCTCCCATGCATTACACGGCCCCTAAAATTTTAATATTACATTATTCATCGTAATCACGTTACTGTTGTAGCTCTGTTGCACAAATTTCAATCTATCATGACTAACTTTATTGCCAATGGTAATAACGATCCAGCTTCAAGATTGAATGTTAGGTGTAGTCCGGACAGAGCTCTAATACTATTTTCATCGGAGACATTGACGTCCTGCTGCTCACACGGCGACAGTCTCTCTGTCTTCACAATCGGTTTCACATCCTCGTCATCATCAGAATCGTCCCTTTTCTCCCTGTATCTCTCTGCACTTCTATCGTTTGTTATTTGCACCCACCTGCACCCAAATAATGCCCGTATTAGACTAGAGATTGAGATTGAGATTGAAATTAATCAATCAAAAGAAAGAAAATTAATATCAAATTTAGTACTCACTTTACTTTAATAAATTAAATTCACAATAACAAAGAAAGAGCATACAGATCTCAATGGTAAAATTATTTATTTTAATTTAGAAATATACAAACAAAAAAAAACAAAAGCGACCTAAACGTTTCGGTCTATTTTAGACCATCATCAGTAGTTAATATAATTTAATACAGTATTTGTTATATTTGTTGTCAAATTATTACAGTATTTTTGTTTAATCCCGTTTATGTAAATGGACTCATAAATGGGATTAAACAAAGAAATATTGACAACGTAAGACATCGGTACTGTAAAAATTTGACAACAAATGTATCGAATACTGTATTAAATTATATTATGATTATATACTGATGATGGTCTAAAATAGACCGAAACGTTTAGGTCGCATTTGTTTATTTTTGCTTGTATATTTCTAAATCAAAATAAATAATTTTGCCATCAAGATCCGACGTGTGGCTGTATGCTCCCTTTGTTATTGTTTATATTAGTAGCCACTTATAAGAATTAATTTTAAATCAAATTCAATCTCAATCTCTATCTCTAGTCTGATATGGGCATAAGGCTATGGTATCAAACTCAAATCCAATTAACAACATTATTTCCTAATTCTATTGATCAGTTGTCATCACTTACCAACATTTGGCGGATACACCGCTAGTATTTGACCCGTCTCTCTCAATGCCGCATTGTATTTTCTCAGCTATAGAAGAATCATCCTCCATAGCGGAATGCATTCTTCTCATGTCGGTGACTAACCACGGGCCACAGCCCCTAGCGCTTCTTAACAGATTAACTACACCCAGACCGTTCCAGTGTTGAGCTGCTTGCAGCTCCTCGGAAGTAACGCCGACGATTTGAACAAACGAGACCTATTTTCAACAATAAAAAATCATAACAATGCCACTTATCATGGCATATTCTTTTTTTTTTATTTAATTCTAGATGTAAAGCTAAATATAATAACCAAGTTGTAAATTTTATTTATCTGTAGAAATTTTAATGAGTCTAAAAATCTTCTCAAACCATCATGTTTTAGGAATACGGGCTCGAGCCTTTTGTACATACGTCGCCGTGGGGTGTCGAGATTGACGTCGGAAGCTGTGGGTCTTGTCCCATCAAAATCTGGGTGATACAACCGTTTCCGCCGTCCAGTGGAGCATGCCAAGAGACATGGTCGCCCGGCATCAATGTGTTCCCGGAATTGAAAACATATTTGGCCAATTGCTGCATCACGTTTGCCGGCCATGTGGGCGGCGTCGTCTCGCCCCTTTCACGAGCCAGACGAAAGGTCAACTCGAATCCAAATCCGCTGGGACGGCCTGGGCCAGGTTTGGGATGCAATCGACCGTCGCCGTGTAAATCGGACAATCCTAAACTGCATTAAAATAAACGGAGTATGTGTGAAACTAATGTAAATAAGTGTCTCTGTTTTTTTTTATATATTCTCATTTTTTTAAAAGTAATTTCTGAATATAATAATAAAAGTTGCATTGAATCAAATATAGCGACGAATGAAGGATATATTTAAAAAAAATATATTGTATGTAAAAGAGAAAAATTTCATGATATCTAGCAAAAAAAGTAGACTTTCCGTCAATGGCAAAGTATAATTAGCTGGCGCAGACGAAAAAGGGGAAGTCCGGCGCTTCTATTTCCGACTCCCCGCGATTTAAACGACTTTGTTCCTCCTGCACCCTACACGCTCTCTATATATAGAGAAGCGCGGAATAGTATTAGGACAGCTGTCTGAAATTGAAGAAGCGAGGGTCGCCAGCGCGAAGAAAAAAGGGAAAGGAAACCGCACCCTTTGGCGGAAGATCATTCGTCATTCCGCACACAGATTCCAATGAAACATCGGAATGAAACGGTAGCGTCTACATCTGCCATAGTTTGTAGTCACTTAAACTTAACGAACGCGCATTTTAAATTATATCTCTTATTTCATACAAGCGCATCCTAAATAATACATAAAATCCTATGAAAATAAAAAACACAAACCCTTCCGCTGTTAAAATTATCATACGAGATACTTCAATTTTAGACAGAGTCCAAGTTTCAAAGAATGTAATCACCTTTTACTCCTTAATCAGAATCAAAACGGGTCTTCTCCTGCACTTAAAAAAAAAAAAAAAAAAAAAAAAAAAAAAAAAAAAAAAAAAAAAAAAAAAAAAAAAAAAAAAAAAAAAAAAAAAAAAAAAAAAAAAAAAAAAAAAAATCTTTTCCAAGTCATTTTTTTCTACAGATTTTTTCAAAAGAGAGAGAAATTTGGAGGTTTTTTAAATCTCCTTGTGAAATTTATGATTAAAAGCCTCATATTACAATTACAAAATATAATTTTATCCTATTTTGAAATCAGAAACAAAAAGAAAACGTTCTAAACTCTAAAACATCCAAAATTTATTTCATTAACCCAAAAATTGCTGAATGAAAGATAACAGAATTGATAAATTTTTATAAGATTATTTCTTACAATTCTTAATAAAATACAACTGCGACAATAAATTGCTCGCTCCAGGTTTTTAGATTCAAGATGAGTTGCACAGATTAGAACATCCTATGAATAAATTTTAAACATAACACTGCGTAATCATATTTTTAACAAAGTGTAAACATATTCTTACCTGATATAGTGCCAATGCGGAGGTACTCCAAGGTCTGGGTATCCTGAATTGGCATACATGCTGATGTAGTCGAGGGGATCAGGTCCTCCTAACCTAAAGGGAAAATTCAAGTCAGCTGACAGGATATCCGGTTTTATGTATATAAAAGGGGAGGCTAAATATAGTCATTGTAATCGCCTTTTCTCGCGAGGGAGGAATGGAAAAATCGAGTTCCCATACTTCTCAGAGAAGCGTATCTCTCGTATAATGATTTAAACCAATTTCAGTGCATTGACTCGATAAGAAAACTGATATAACACTTTATAGAAAATCTATCATTATCCAATAGTCAAAAAACAATAAGTATAGAGAATTATGCACGAAACAAGATTAACGAAACAAAATAAGATTAATTCATTAAATACAATTGACAAAATAATTGCTAAAAGATTTCGGAGGACACAAAATGAATCAATCGACTACCTAGCAGGTAGTCATCAATCACCAAGCCAAGTATCCAAGCCACCTGCTCGGCAAAACGCACAAATCTCCCGAGACGTTCTTCGGCAAGAACAATCGGCGTCGTCGCCGTCGCCGGATTCTTACCAATATTTCACGATCGCCGTGACAGTTAATGGATTGCTCTGATCCGGGTAGATCTGCTTGCAGAGGCTGTGCAAGGCGTCCAAGCCTGGAGCTCGTGGCAACGGCGGCGGAGGTGGCAGCGGGACCTGGACCGGCTGACCCGGTAGAAAACACCTCGATAACTCCTCGCGTTCGCGCATATTCACGCCGTACATAAAACTCCGATGGTGCACGCTGAATACACTCGCCTTTGTTTACCCACAATGATCACCGATGGTCACCCACTAGACACACGAACTGACACGAACACACCAACAACAGCAACACTAGACACTGAACTGAAACTGAAGACTGAACAGCGCTGACAAACAAAAGCGTGATCGTGGATCGCCCCCTACGCATGTAACGTAGGCCGTGTTCGGATATGCACTGCCACTACTGAAAATCTACAGTATACGTTACGTGCACTATAGATTTTCAGTACTACCAGTGCATATCCGAACACGGCCGTAGATGAATGATTCGCAGGCGAACTAGGCCCCGGCCCAAAGTCACTAGATTTATAAAGTGCCGTCAGAGTGACGGCCTTTTTCGCATGATAGGCATCGACATGTCGATGATTGAAATACGAATTTGACCTCACAGTAATTTAAGGATAGGTAAAAAGGTTACAGCATTATTGAACGACAAAAACTCCAAAATAAGTTTTAAAAAAAATTCTAATTTTCCAGACAAAAATAGACCAAAAGGTCTGCTCACAAACTTTCACAAAAGAAGATTGCCATTATAATAAAGTCAGATCATAATTTTTTTAAGGATTATAAAATAAGTAGTTACAGGATAATATTTATTATAAGAGTAATATTTATTAACCTCGTGGGAGATTATAAAAAAATGCACGAGTAATCAACTTACATGTAACCAATAACATAATACTAAAATAACACATTCTATAATTGATCTGAATTTTCAATAAACTGAGTAATTTTTTTGTTCATGCTCTAAATATTACAAACTTTAAAAAAAAAAAAAAGAAGAAGAAAGGTTCTCTGAAGTCTCATAATGGTAACTCTTTAATTGATCTGAACTTTCAATAAATTGAGTAAGTTTTTTGTTCATACTCAAGATAATATTACAAACTTTAAAAAAAAAAAAGGTTCTCTGAATAGTATCATAATGGTAACTCTTTAATTGATCTGAACTTTCAATAAACTGAGTAAGTTTTTTGTTCATGCTCTAGATATTACAAACTTCAAAAAAAAAAAAAAAAGAAAAAAAGGTTCTCTGAATAGTCTCATAGTGGTAACTCTTTAATTCTTTTCCCAGTAAGTATGTGTACGTTTATCGACAAATTGTCCTCTTCCTTCTCTGCCACTCGTGTAAGAACGTTCACGTACGACAAAACCATCTCTTCCTTCCTGCAAATCAACAGTCATCATCAATTACAAGAGATTGTGTATATTAAAAGCAGTTAATATGTATAGCGCTAAAGAATTCAATTTAAAATTTGGAAAAAATTTGTAGAATTGAGACAACATGAAACAATGTTATCACTAAAATTATTTTGTTCAATGTTAAAGTACACGTAATTTAGGCATTTTCTAAAAAAATAATTTCTATTTCATACCATGTAATCAGTACTTTGAAAATGTCTTTCATTGTGACTTCTCAATGCATCTTGATTGTTACTTCGATAGGCCACAGCTTTACTGTTACTATCGAATGACTTTCCAGCACCGTTCGAATGTTGGTCAACAAAGTTAGAAGCTTGATCTGGTGTACCAAAACTTTTATATTTGTTATGAGAATATCCATCAACTTGAGCTTTGCAGTCTTCCCTAACATAAAATATTTTGGATTCTTGATTGTAAAAAAACAATTGTCAATTTCATTAATTTTCTTACCAATTATCATAAACACCAGTCGAACGACCATTAGCCACTCCATAATATTTATTAGGCATTCTGACAAAAAGTTCAGAAATTTTAAACTTAATTTTTGTGCACATTGCTAGTTTTACATATACAATGGTATGCAAAAGTTTCCAGCCAGTAACATTTTGCACTCTCATTTATAAAAAAAAAGAAAGCCTGATAAAATTTTTATCTTTATCAGAAATTAATACAAGATGTGGATAACAAAATCTTGTATTAACATTTATTTTATATATACATATATATATGATTATAAGACTTATAGCTTTTCCAAAATTGAAAATTTTTGTATACCATTGTATATATTTTACTATTATTACTTTTATTATATCATCAAATTCTAGAGTCAGAGGAAAAATGCAACATAATATAAAAACAAAAAAAAATACAATTGTAATCTTTTGCATTTTTTCCTATTTTTCTTTTTCTCTTTATTTCGCAAATAAAAATTTTCAGAGTATAATAAAAAAAAGAACAAACCTTAAATACAAAAATTCTTTTCAGTCTCTCTTTATTATATCTAAAGTATAATCACAGTTATAACGACATAAAATTATCAAATATATAAAAAGGAACATAATCACAAAGAAAAAATGTATTGTATATATTTAATAATTCAATAAGAACGTAGACTCAAGAAATTGAATCTAAATAATATGTAAAATTACTGCCAATGTGACCAAACATTAATTGTTTGGGTGAATTATAAGTAACTTTAGTGAAATACATACAATAATATAAACATTTTGATCTTTTATTTAGGTCATCATCAGTATAAATTTGATTGTAATATCAAAATTTGAAAAAGACTATGTCATGGAAACACAATGTACATACATATTAAGTAAACTTAGACCTTAAATGTTTTGATTTGATGAACAAAATTAAGACGTGCAAATCACACAATACACCTATTGATATATTAAAATTAAATTGACTAATTTAATATTGACATGATTGTTAAATCAATGTTGATGACTCGATCATTTGATACAAGGATCTAAACGAAAGGAATGTTTATATTTACATTATATATATATATATATATATATTTCAATAAAGTTACTTATAATTCACACGAACTAGAGTGTTGGTTCATATTGGCAATAATTTTACATATATACATTTAATGTAATACAAGTCTCGACCACAATTGCGTTAATTAATATAAGTTCAAAATTAATATTGATTGACAATTCCATAATACTTGTTATATTTTACGCTTGTACGTTTCAATTGTAAGGAAAATTTAATATTATGATGAACGATGTAATAAAGTGACGCAACGAAGCAACAAGTTCTTGCCAGTTCAATTAAGCCTATTCTACAATGTGCTTTTTGTTCTCAGTTTTTTGCTTTTTGTTATTTTTCACATCTTGTCTTTTTGCTTTTCATCTCGTTTTTCGTTTTCTGTAGTCCGGGATAAAAATTAACGAACTTTGGAAGAAACGAGAAACACGTAAGCAAGAAATAATATCGTCAATAAAATGGCCGAAAAAGGAAAAAATAAAGAGCACGTTGTATAGAATAGACTTCAACCAACGATCGTTATCCGAATCTACAGTCTTCTCGCGCAAGCAAAGTCACGTTCAATGAAACTTACTTGATTATTCGTTATGTCAGCAATATTGCAGCAATTTTAAGCGTCAGCCTTACGCGTGCGGTTCAACTACGCTTATCCAACAGAAAGACTCGTACGAAAATGACCAAGACTGGACGACAATGGCGTTAGCTTTTGGCTTTTGTTTCATTAGTGAGTGATGTATATACTTAAAGAAAATTTGAATCCTGTGATTGTATCACGTGACTATTCGAGAACTTTCATTGGCAGAGAAACGGAAACGGAAATTTGGGGTGGATCTAATCCCATGTCGTGAAGGGTCGACAGGAGAGACCCGTGGAGACCTCTAGTTGAAGATGAATTTTTTATTCCCAAATTACGGCTAAAATACTGGATGGATCGCGTTTTAATTGTGATATTCGTAATTAGGAAAGGCTCCTGAAGGCTCCTACAGAGCTATTTTTTTTGTAAAAAGAAAAAAAAATAATTTTTCTGGTATCTCACTCGATGTGTACTATGGTGCAGTTGAGGTGTACATGATTTTATTAATAAAAATTTTCAAAAATCAATTTGCGAAATCTGTCTCTGTACGAGCCTTCCCAGCAATATAACAAAGAAATCCCAACAGGTTTCATAAGGAAATATTATTTCTTTGAGGAGAAAAATGAGCATAACTAGCTCTGCACTTATAAATACATACCTTTATGCTGAAATTGTGGTTAAAATATAACATAAATCGTGTTTTAATTGTGATATTCGTAATCAGAAAAAGCTCCTGAAAGCTCGTGAGCTATTTTCTTGTAAAAAAGGCATCATAAAAATATGTTCTGATATCTCACCCGAAGTGTACTATAGTGCAAGTAAGGTGTACACATCATTTTATTTAAAAAAGTTTTCAAGAATCAATTTGCAAAACCGGCTCTGTACGAGCCTTCCTAGTAGTATAACAAAGAAATCCCAACAGGTTTTATAAAGAAATAATAGTATTGTTCGTTTTGTCACTCGGGAGCTGCTCGTGAGCTCTTACATCTGATTGGCATATTCCATTAGATCTAAAAATATAAACCAAACAGGTACAAGAGCTCACTGAGCGCTCAGTGAGCGATCGTACTTCTGGATGCACCCAATTAATGCTGCAAATGCTTCGTTGATCAATCAGAAGAAAGAATTTTACGTATTGATCAATCAAAGAATGTTTCGAGGTATTTACAACATTAAGGCCCGTATTCAGAACGCGCTAACAACGATGTTAGCGCGCTAACATGCTATAGTATACGTCACGTATACTATGGAATTTCAGAGATAAAAGCGCGCTTTTATCGATAAAAGTGAATACGGGCCTAAATGAATCACATTCAAGTACACTGGGTTCGTTCGGAGTAGAGTCCTAGATATCAGAGAAGCTTAAGTCAGTATCGCAAAATTACTAAGAAAAGTATTAAAAATGGCGTCGTTTGCGGACGAAATACGAAATCCACCAATCGTCTATTAGTCAGCCATTTTTATTACCACTGAATGAATGTCATGATTGGCTGACAGTCAGCTAATCAGGACGCGGAACATCGGTTGCGCTTCTCTGATATCTAGGACTCTAATCGAAGCTTGGTGACAATAGGTCTGTTCGCGTTGCTTGCACTTTTTGTACTTACCATTTTCGCTTTCTTTCATTTTAAAGCCGAGTATACATCTATCTCACTTTAAGTGCAAAATTATTTGGGAATTTCATGCAACGCGAACAGACCTAGTGGTCCTTAAGCCGGTTGCGCTTCTCTGATATCTAGGACTCTACTCCGAACGAACCCAGTGTACTTGAATGTGATTCATTTAGGCCCGTATTCACTTTTATCGATAAAAGCGCGCTTTTATCTCTGAAATTCCATAGTATACGTGACGTATACTATAGCATGTTAGCGCGCTAACATCGTTGTTAGCGCGTTCTGAATACGGGCCTTAATGTTGTAAATACCTCGAAACATTCTTTGATTGATCAATACGTAAAATTCTTTCTTCTGATTGATCAACGAAGCATTTGCAGCATTAATTGGGTGCATCCAGAAGTACGATCGCTCACTGAGCGCTCAGTGAGCTCTTGTACCTGTTTGGTTTATATTTTTAGATCTAATGGAATATGCCAATCAGATGTAAGAGCTCACGAGCAGCTCCCGAGTGACAAAACGAACAATACTATTATTTCTTTATAAAACCTGTTGGGATTTCTTTGTTATACTACTAGGAAGGCTCGTACAGAGCCGGTTTTGCAAATTGATTCTTGAAAACTTTTTTAAATAAAATGATGTGTACACCTTACTTGCACTATAGTACACTTCGGGTGAGATATCAGAACATATTTTTATGATGCCTTTTTTACAAGAAAATAGCTCACGAGCTTTCAGGAGCTTTTTCTGATTACGAATATCACAATTAAAACACGATTTATGTTATATTTTAACCACAATTTCAGCATAAAGGTATGTATTTATAAGTGCAGAGCTAGTTATGCTCATTTTTCTCCTCAAAGAAATAATATTTCCTTATGAAACCTGTTGGGATTTCTTTGTTATATTGCTGGGAAGGCTCGTACAGAGACAGATTTCGCAAATTGATTTTTGAAAATTTTTATTAATAAAATCATGTACACCTCAACTGCACCATAGTACACATCGAGTGAGATACCAGAAAAATTATTTTTTTTTCTTTTTACAAAAAAAATAGCTCTGTAGGAGCCTTCAGGAGCCTTTCCTAATTACGAATATCACAATTAAAACGCGATCCATCCAGTATTTTAGCCGTAATTTGGGAATAAAAAATTCATCTTCAACTAGAGGTCTCCACGGGTCTCTCCTGTCGACCCTTCACGACATGGGATTAGATCCACCCCAAATTTCCGTTTCCGTTTCTCTGCCAATGAAAGTTCTCGAATAGTCACGTGATACAATCACAGGATTCAAATTTTCTTTAAGTATATACATCACTCACTAATGAAACAAAAGCCAAAAGCTAACGCCATTGTCGTCCAGTCTTGGTCATTTTCGTACGAGTCTTTCTGTTGGATAAGCGTAGTTGAACCGCACGCGTAAGGCTGACGCTTAAAATTGCTGCAATATTGCTGACATAACGAATAATCAAGTAAGTTTCATTGAACGTGACTTTGCTTGCGCGAGAAGACTGTAGATTCGGATAACGATCGTTGGTTGAAGTCTATTCTATACAACGTGCTCTTTATTTTTTCCTTTTTCGGCCATTTTATTGACGATATTATTTCTTGCTTACGTGTTTCTCGTTTCTTCCAAAGTTCGTTAATTTTTATCCCGGACTACAGAAAACGAAAAACGAGATGAAAAGCAAAAAGACAAGATGTGAAAAATAACAAAAAGCAAAAAACTGAGAACAAAAAGCACATTGTAGAATAGGCTTAATTGAACTGGCAAGAACTTGTTGCTTCGTTGCGTCACTTTATTACATCGTTCATCATAATATTAAATTTTCCTTACAATTGAAACGTACAAGCGTAAAATATAACAAGTATTATGGAATTGTCAATCAATATTAATTTTGAACTTATATTAATTAACGCAATTGTGGTCGAGACTTGTATTACATTAAATGTATATATGTAAAATTATTGCCAATATGAACCAACACTCTAGTTCGTGTGAATTATAAGTAACTTTATTGAAATATATATATATATATATATATAATGTAAATATAAACATTCCTTTCGTTTAGATCCTTGTATCAAATGATCGAGTCATCAACATTGATTTAACAATCATGTCAATATTAAATTAGTCAATTTAATTTTAATATATCAATAGGTGTATTGTGTGATTTGCACGTCTTAATTTTGTTCATCAAATCAAAACATTTAAGGTCTAAGTTTACTTAATATGTATGTACATTGTGTTTCCATGACATAGTCTTTTTCAAATTTTGATATTACAATCAAATTTATACTGATGATGACCTAAATAAAAGATCAAAATGTTTATATTATTGTATGTATTTCACTAAAGTTACTTATAATTCACCCAAACAATTAATGTTTGGTCACATTGGCAGTAATTTTACATATTATTTAGATTCAATTTCTTGAGTCTACGTTCTTATTGAATTATTAAATATATACAATACATTTTTTCTTTGTGATTATGTTCCTTTTTATATATTTGATAATTTTATGTCGTTATAACTGTGATTATACTTTAGATATAATAAAGAGAGACTGAAAAGAATTTTTGTATTTAAGGTTTGTTCTTTTTTTTATTATACTCTGAAAATTTTTATTTGCGAAATAAAGAGAAAAAGAAAAATAGGAAAAAATGCAAAAGATTACAATTGTATTTTTTTTTGTTTTTATATTATGTTGCATTTTTCCTCTGACTCTAGAATTTGATGATATAATAAAAGTAATAATAGTAAAATATATACAATGGTATACAAAAATTTTCAATTTTGGAAAAGCTATAAGTCTTATAATCATATATATATGTATATATAAAATAAATGTTAATACAAGATTTTGTTATCCACATCTTGTATTAATTTCTGATAAAGATAAAAATTTTATCAGGCTTTCTTTTTTTTTATAAATGAGAGTGCAAAATGTTACTGGCTGGAAACTTTTGCATACCATTGTATATGTAAAACTAGCAATGTGCACAAAAATTAAGTTTAAAATTTCTGAACTTTTTGTCAGAATGCCTAATAAATATTATGGAGTGGCTAATGGTCGTTCGACTGGTGTTTATGATAATTGGTAAGAAAATTAATGAAATTGACAATTGTTTTTTTACAATCAAGAATCCAAAATATTTTATGTTAGGGAAGACTGCAAAGCTCAAGTTGATGGATATTCTCATAACAAATATAAAAGTTTTGGTACACCAGATCAAGCTTCTAACTTTGTTGACCAACATTCGAACGGTGCTGGAAAGTCATTCGATAGTAACAGTAAAGCTGTGGCCTATCGAAGTAACAATCAAGATGCATTGAGAAGTCACAATGAAAGACATTTTCAAAGTACTGATTACATGGTATGAAATAGAAATTATTTTTTTAGAAAATGCCTAAATTACGTGTACTTTAACATTGAACAAAATAATTTTAGTGATAACATTGTTTCATGTTGTCTCAATTCTACAAATTTTTTCCAAATTTTAAATTGAATTCTTTAGCGCTATACATATTAACTGCTTTTAATATACACAATCTCTTGTAATTGATGATGACTGTTGATTTGCAGGAAGGAAGAGATGGTTTTGTCGTACGTGAACGTTCTTACACGAGTGGCAGAGAAGGAAGAGGACAATTTGTCGATAAACGTACACATACTTACTGGGAAAAGAATTAAAGAGTTACCACTATGAGACTATTCAGAGAACCTTTTTTTCTTTTTTTTTCTTTTTTGAAGTTTGTAATATCTAGAGCATGAACAAAAAACTTACTCAGTTTATTGAAAGTTCAGATCAATTAAAGAGTTACCATTATGATACTATTCAGAGAACCTTTCTTTTTTTTTTTAAAGTTTGTAATATTATCTAGAGCGTGAACAAAAAACTTACTCAGTTTATTGAAAATTCAGATCAATTATAGAATGTGTTATTTTAGTATTATGTTATTGGTTACATGTAAGTTGATTACTCGTGCATTTTTTTAAAATATCCCATGAGGTTAATAAATATTACCCTTATAATAAATATTATCCTGTAACTACTTATTTCATAATCCTTAAAAAAATTATGATCTGACTTTATTATAATGGCAATTTTCTTTTATGAAAGTTTTTGAGCAGACTTTTGGTCTATTTTTGTCTGGAAAATTGGAATTTTTTTTAAAACTTGTTTTAGAGTTTTTGTCATTCAATAATGCTTTAACCTTTTTATCTATCCTTAAATTACTCTGAGGTCAAATTCATATTTCAATTGTTTTCGTTTATCAACAACATACATTTCTAGTCAAAATTATAAAATGCTCATGCCATACAGGTATACATGAAGTAGATGTCTGGGAATCAAGTTTATTTTTATACTTGATTTATTTTAACACTTGAGTTTTCCTATCCAATTATATAAAAGCAATAAAATTAAATTATTAATTTTTGTTAATTATATAATATATATATATATATATATTACATATTTATAAAATATAATACATAAAAATAAAAAAATACTGAATTTTTTTCTTCATCAAACTATTTTTTTTTATTAAATATATTTTTTAGCTATTTGGTATAATATAAATGAAATCAATTAATATCCGCGCTCAAATAAATTTCAAAAATTAATAAACCTAGGTCAAGACAAATTGACCTATCTATACTGATTGTTAAATATATATATATAAATTTATTATAGTAATACTGATATACGGAACGTTTCGACTTCACAGAGTCCTCATCAGCCGTAAAACCTCATGTAAATTGTACTAATTTTGGCAATTGGTATTACATGTCTTAACTATACCGGTGGTAAAACACAAAAAAAATTGTCAGACAGATTTCTTTATCCATTTTTATCTTCAGCGTTGGCCGTCATACTGAGGTTAAATGAATAAGGATCTACGCACAATAGGGGAAATATTAGGCACAGATATTGAATATAAGAATTTTAACTTGTCAGAAAACGCACATTCCACAGTACACTGTTCTGATAGGTTAAAATTCTTTTATTTAATATCTGTTCCTAATATTTCTCCTATTGTGCGCAGACCCTAAAGAAATCTATGATTTCATACTTTTTCCAGCTTTGGACACAAAATACACCAGGGGCAGATACATTAGCTCGGATATTGTAATCGTGGAGAAGAAATTTTTATTCTATGAAACTACTGCGAAGAGTTTTGACAGGAATGAAAACGTGAAAAACGCTTGTTTTATCGATAATACAGACGGGTCCAGCATCACCTTAAGCCCATTCTACATTGGTCGTATCGTAGCATCGTAAGGGGCTACGCAGAATAAAAGGAACAGAGAACAGAAAATAAGAATTTCAACCTATCAGAAATCATATACTGTGGAATAAACAGTGTGTATTCCATAATACATGATTTCTGATAGGTTGAAAATCTTATTCTCTGTTCTCTGTTCCTTTTATTCTAACCAACACACACTTTTGCATAACGCATAAAGCATGTGCATAAGGAATTTCATTGGCCCATTTTCTTATGCATGAATCAATGGACCAATCAAATTCTTTATGTATATGATTTATGCGTTATGCAAAAGTCTGTGCTCCCCGCTTGAGTGTCTGAGACTTTAAATTGACACATCGGATTGGCTGTTGCTACAAATTTGTGACCTGCGACGCCTATGATTCGACCAATATAGAATGGGCTTTAAAGAGAAAAAAGAAAAAATTATTCAAAAAATTCAGCTGAAAGAACTTTTATCTTGGATATCTTGGAATATTTCAGAAGTTACATAGTATATAAAGATACTTTTGAAAAATGTTTTAATAATATTTGTATCAAAGAATCTGAAAAGTTTTATGAAAAATTATAGAAATCTTTTGTATTATGTCGTATTATTCTTGTTTAAGTTTTCACAATCTTTATTTGAATTATACATAGATATATGTATCTTTTATCGTAATTCACAAATTATAACGAAACGGCAATAAAACAGTTGTAGTAAATATAGGCAATCGCGCGTTCAACAGAAAAAGTAGTTTTGTAACCGTACAAATTCTTTAATAATAGGTTCTCGTCAGTTCTCCACTAAATTTAAATATAAACACCTGCATAAATTACATAATCGATATTTAAACATCTTACAACAGTTATATATATGTATGTGCAAAAAAACTGTTATTTCTGCTGAATACAGCTTTTGGTAGTACTTGAGACATTGGATCGGATCGGAGCGATGAAAACAATCGACATTCGACATTGCCATCGATGGTCCACTGACGTTCTATTGCTGATCACGTCATTCCGACCTTTTTCTAGAAGCTTCTCAGACACGCCACTGAACTTCTCGACCGGCGCTCCCAGGGCGCTCCTGTTCTTCTCAGTTTGTGAATCAAAGTAAATCAGTAAACACCAGGTGGTGTGCTGAGTCCCGAAAGGGACGAGTATCTCGTTTAGGAGAGGCGAAGGAGAGTGGAAGAGAAGGAGGAGGAGGAGGCGGAAGAGGAGAAGTGGTAATAACGTGGATAGCATCGAGATCGTTTCCGCGTACCACCCCGCCACACACCACGGTTCTTGGTTGGGATACACGTCCGTGGTGTTCGCATATGCCAGTTCGGAACAGCTTCGGCGGCCGGTAGCGTGATCTGTACGCGCAAGCGTGACACGGGATTTACAGCATGGCGGAGCGCAGGAAAAACAGGAAGCGCAAAGATGTAAGCATCGCATATGGGCATGAATTAAGAAATCCTGAAGGCATGTTGATTGCACTTCGTGATTGACCGACGCCAATCGCGCGTCGCCTCACCGTGCGCGATCGCCCTCGATCTGTCGATTTGCGAAACGTGTCATCGCCGTGATGCGCGGAGTGACGTAGACAGATCTCGAGATACTCTTCCTACGAGTCTTCCTTTCAGGGTCACGAAATACGAAAACGATCGCGGTTTTACAGCTTACGTTTCCCCTTCGACCAGATTTGATATAAACACCCTTCCTCACATCCTTTCTCTGTTTAAGTTTTCTTTTTTTTTTTTTTTTTTTCGTAAACTGTCTAACGTTGCTATTGTTTTTGTAACAGGAAGTAGCCAGTTTGGATACCAAAGGCGCTCAGGACAAACCGTCCAAGGAAGAATACGCGGTAGCCAAGTGGATCCGCAGTAATGTACCGTCAAAGAAGACTAAGTTCGATAGGACTCACATTGTTGAGTACTTTACTGGATCGCGTGCAATTGATGCTCTATTGGAAAATTCACCTTGGAGCACGGTGTTCGAAAACCGTGAGCAGGTCTCCCAGTTCTTGAACCTGATGCTCAGTCACAAGTTCTTTCACAGAGCTAAGAAAGTGGTGATTTCGGAGGAGGAACTCAACAAAATACGGGGCATCAAAAAGAAGACTACGAAAGAAGATAAAAAAACTACTAATAAGGAAGATTCTAAGGAAAACAAAGATGTAGTGGTAAAGGAAAAGGAAGAGAAAGGCGAAGAGAAAATCGACGAACGGAAGGAGCATAAGAAAAAACCAAAAGTAAACGTGAACGTTCACTTGTGTCACTAATTTCTCTTCTTTTATCTCGTAGTAAATGAGACGTTTTATTTTCCAGGTAAGACTAGAAATGCACATTGAACAATGCTTTGTGGATTGTAACGACGCATATGTGTGGATGTACGAGCCGATTCCTGTGTATTATTGGTTCTTTGGTACGCTTGTAGTCTTAGGTGCAATAGGAGTCTGTCTCTTCCCACTGTGGCCCTTAACTATCCGTCACGGAGTTTATTATATAAGTGTTGCCGCTGCGGGATTTCTCGTATTTATATTAGCACTGGTTATCATTAGAATGATTGTATTCTGTCTTCTGTGGGTACCGACATTGGGTAGATGTCATCTATGGCTGCTACCTAATCTGACAGCTGATGTTGGCTTCTTTGCGTCCTTCTGGCCATTGTATCAGGTTAGCAGTCGATTCCATTCTTTTATCAAGAGTGACAAAATGACATTTAAATTTATGGTATAAAAATATTTTTACAGTATGAATATTATGGTTCCACGTCGGATGGCGATAAGAAGGTCAGCAAAAAGAAAAGAAGGAAAGAGAAAGATTCTGATTCCGAGGATGCGCCATTAATGCTGTAAGTTTTGAGATTCTCTCATTGATAAATCATTTTGTGAAGTATAATAATATGTATTTCTGATTTTATATGTTTATGTTCTCAGAGAAGAGAAAGAACCTATAGCAATGGAAACGTCTAACGAGACATCATCTTTATCTAGCGAAGAGAGGAAAATTTTGTCCGATTCGGCCGAAAGAGAAGACGGCAGTGAGGAAGGTTCGGAGAGCGAAAAATCTAATACGAGTCGAGATTTTGTTATGGTTTAAAACGTGAAAGCCAGGCAGTAGATAGCTTCATGTTTGCTGGGACAAACAGCCGTATTAATTGTCGCATTAATCATCACTGAAATCGATATATGCTTGCGATTAATTCGAATGTCGAATTCGACGCACGAATCTAAAAAAAACCGATCGTAGCAGATTCTCCACATTTAATGCATTTAAGGATACGGTCATGAACGAGTGGGAAAAATCGATTGTGACTTTTGCATGAATTTAAGTGAACAGAATTTCCCGTAACTGACATGAATGTAAAGTATTGTCTTTTTAAAAACAGCGTGATACAAGGCATATTTTATTCTATACATGTATAAATATCTATATAAACATATGTGTGTAAAATGAAGAAATCGTGTTAGGCGTAATTTCGTTATCAGTTTTCGTTGAATAAATTATGGTACTGTTCGAAGTCTTCAATCTATTTCAATGCGATCAATGTCTACCGACAATGTAGTTAATATGCACCGAGTTCTCCCCGTTAGATGTAATCTTCGAATCAAGGGAGAACTAATTTAGCTGGAAGAGAGGGAATCTTTACGGGTACAGGACTTGACGTTTTTTTCGTTGTTCGGCGATTTAGCGCGAGTTCCTTTTTAGCAGAAATTAGACCCGATTTTAAATGAATGTATATTCCGAGTTTAATACAAATAATTTATATTTTTATGCGAAATTTCCAATAATAATTATTGTTATCATTACTATTATATTATTATATTATTATTTTTATGATCAACATTATACAATCATCAGGATCTGTAGGTCTTGTGGATCCGTTCGTGGATTTATCTATAATGGAAATAAAACAAAATAAAATAAAGCGTTATGTATCTATTAAATGGTCATTATTTTGACCTGCAATCCCACGTTAGATTAAGGTTGATTGGCCTTAAACGTCATCTTCTGCAGCATCGCGTTGCACATGGCTGCGTAAGGATTCAGAGCGACTAGTTGCGATTTAGCGAAACTCGAGCCAGCCTCAGCCGCACGGGTGAAATCTTCCCTGGCCTTGTCATCTTGCTCCATCCAACGATACAGAGCACCGCGTTGACAGAGTGCTTGAATACCCACCCTTCCTTTTCCTTCGCTCAATTCTACCGCCAGATGCAGATCCTTTAGTGCCTCTAAATAACAATTTAATAAGTGATAATAAAGACGATTCTCTTCTCTAACAATTTTTATAGAAACTCGTTTTCGATATCGTAACTAAAAGTACCTTTATCCCGATTTGCCAGACGTAAAGCTTGCGCTCTGTCATTTAGAATTGACGGCGATTTAGGTGCCTTCTCCAATGCTTGGTCGAAAAGCCGAAAGCATTCGTCGAAGTTTTTCACTTCCGCGCAGACTATTGCCTTTTTTATGATGTCTAATACATCTGGTTCTAAGCGATCCTCTTCGAAGACATCTGTTTCTTCTAAACAAAAAAGATGTGTGCATTACGCACAGAGTATATAAAGAGATATACGTAATTGAGACTTCAAATATTTCAATTGTTCAGAAAAAGATATCTCAAAAATTTCATCTTTATGATGAAAATATAACGCAAGAAATTTTTTTATACGTTGTAATAAATGTTATCTATATTTTTTAAAACCATATCTCTTTCTATATGATTCTTTTTCTATTTTGTTCTTACCTTTATGATAAATATAGAAAGGTAATAATGTACTGTAACGTATACTTTTTTTTTTCCACCATCTTCAAAATTACATATAATACCGATAATACAATATCAAAATTGATCAAAATTTTTTTCAAAAGAATGCGTTTATGTAGTTTAAAATAATAGGTCTAAAATGATTGGACAATTGTCACTATCTATAACATTATCTAACGGTAAAAATACCGAATTGTTGTTTACATGTCACAATTTATCATCTAAATACGTTTATTTCGATATAACACACTGCAGTTTGTAATTGAATGACAACGTAAAATTTTCCATATAATTTTATTCACTCTGCAGACTTCGTAGCCTTGGAGGATGAAACAAGAAACTTTATCTGTTCTCACATCGCGCAGTTCCTTGCATTATTGCATATTCATGACGATCTGAATGTCTCGCGTGAGAATGGCTCGCGCCGGACTTCGCTTCAGACGAATGCGGTTACCCGCGGGCTTTAAGCGTCCACGAATTTTTCGAGCGATCTGAGAAGTCTGCGGTTTGAATCGTGTCCAACTAGTGCAACAAGTGTCTCGACTACACCGTCATTAAGATTGAATGGCAATCTCGGCTTTAAATCGCGCGTCTGAGAGAAGAATTATCAAAGATCATAAACTATACATATATGTATATATTCTTCAGGATTATATATAAATTGGCGCATTGAAAATTTATAAAGAAATAGGTACAGATATGCTCTTAATAACTACACGAAATTAATAATGTATTGTTAATTCAATAGCAGTATTAATGAAACAAATATACGTCGTACTCTTGTTTTAATAAAATGTTATTTGTTTCATTAACTGCGAATAATTTTCATCGTCTCAGGTATTTTTATATCCCTGCAACAGCGAAAAAATATAAAATATTGTTTTAAAGGCAAGAAACGCGTTATATTAATTAAAATCTTTATTTTTTAAACATACTGTGATAATAAATTATTTCATATATTCCGTTCATATTTGTTTTTGATTTCTACTTTTTTCAGAAAATTATTGTAATCAATCCATATCTATACGTATAATATTTTTAAAACACTAATCAATTGGCAAACGATCATTAATATTATACACTGTTAATAATAATTTTCAATTAGACTGCTGTTAAAGAATGTTGACACATTTTTTTGTACTGGATTATATTAATTGTCATTATAGCTACGTACCAATTTCCTGGTAAACTGACAAGTCAGAAAAATCGGACGGACCGAGCAGCTGAAACGGATCGAAAATCGTCTTTAATACAGCCTTGTCACCTTCGCTCAGACTGTCCATGATGTCGACTGAATCTCAATATTTCCATCGCGTTCGATGGAAACTAGTTTCTGTTTATCTCACGTGAGTTAATCATATTGCGTCATAGATTAAATAGATCCGAAGAATGTTGTTCAACAAGCATGTCGTACATTGTTAGATATATCTAAAGAGCAATGGTAAACCAATCTCTCGAGCTAAATAACGTTTTATTATTTTTAATTGCCGTGTGAGTCACAACGTAAATCAAACCATTTTTATCAGTTTTAATTGTTTTAAATTTTGAACAATATTTTTATATTAAAACATGCGTATTTTATAAATAATAACTAAATTTGAGTAAAAAATACATTCTTTTGAATTGTTTATTTCAATTGTTTTAATTAAATTAACAATATAATGAATAGGAGTATAAGAGCGACGATAATTAAAAATGACCTATAATTAAAAATAACTCTATAATATTATACAGAAAGAAAAGTTTTGCTGAAGCATCTAAAAATTTAGATACTTAATAAAAAACAAGATTTGAAAATAATTTTGTTGGACCATTCAAATAAGTATACATATAGGAAGCTGAAATAGATTGATAAAATGTCAGAGCTTTTTTGTTTATGTAACATTGCTCGTCGTGTTTGAAATTCCTACGTAATTATTTTGATGATCCAACAAAATTCTTTCCACTGCTGTACAATATCTATCCAATTTTTTTAATACTTTGGCAGAATCATTTCCGTGTATAATTTGTCATTATTTAATTACAATGTATGAATTAGTGTTAGGAATTCTACTATATATACGGATACAAAGCAGAATCATATAGATTTTCCAGGGTATAACATTCTACTTGATACTCAGATGGCCAGTGTTCGATCTTATCTGGATAAGTGCAGATGGCTTATATGGAATCATTTCATCCTTGTTTATCAAATGTTATACAAGGACAAATAATGCTTGCAAGCGTGTGTCAAACGGACCTCGAGTAGCCGCTATTCAGCCACTTGAACGATTATGCGAGTATCAAGCAGCGCGAGAACGGATATCAATTCCAACTAATTCCTGCAAGAAGCCAGTGTATATTGAATGTCAATAAATCCTCGAGCAGGATTTTCAGGAATGCCACACTCATGATGCAACGTGGTTAACGACCCTCGTTGCGCCGGAGGGACAAAAATCTAACTCTTAATCATGATTAATTTATTTAAATTAACATTTAACTTTTAATTAACTTATCTCAGTTCCGCGGATGAGTCCACCAGGAGTCCACCTCGTCCCGCAACTTGTTATATTACGCCATGCAAAAATCATTAGCCGTGAGCGTGGAGGCATCGTGGATGTCATTAATTTCGGGAATCCCTCATAAGTTATTCTTGACGCGAGCAAGGCAATATATCCGGGAAACTGCCAGCTGGACGTCTAATCGCTATATATTTCTCATAGATCGTCGTAACAGTAAACGCGCGATTTGACGCGCCGTGAGGCGGATTATGCTATATACACTCGCGCAATTCGACGGGGACGGGCGTAACCGCGTGAGAGACGGCCGCGGGAACGGGTCTCGGAGCCGGTTTTCGACGAAAATCGACTACGGGACTCCACGGGACCCGTTTCTTCGTCATTAACCGAGCGCTCGCGCTTGCCCGCGAAGACTCGAAGCGCACGATTTTTCACAATTCCTGGCGTCGCCGCGCCGCGCCGCGCCGCGACTCCGTTACCGTTACCAGGGGACTGTTAAACGGCCTCGTCGTCCAAGCGGGCTTTCCCACGGGTAGAGCGGATCGCGAAGAAACGCGGGAGGACGTTGAGGATTTTCCTTCGTTATGGAAGCCAGAGCATGACCGGTGAACTCCGCTGATGAACGAGCCGCTCTCGTCTCAGGGCTATTTGACTCGAAGATGACCCGCGATCGTGTTGTCTCTCATCGCATGGTCACTTATTATGACAGAGTATCATGGCGAAAATAAAGTGTCACTTTTAAAGAGTGGCCAGCGCAGATTGAATTGCAGGAAACGAAGTTTCTAGGAGGCGAAAAATGTTTACGCTTCTGTTACGCTCTTCTTATATCTGATTTTTACTTTTCCATTTTTTTAGACTTAGATTCAAGATACGATTACGCGAGGCTTTACTTTTTAGGCGAAATAAACGTGAAAAGTGAAAAATTTCTCCATTACCTACAATCCTTACAGAAATCTAATACCGATCGATTTATAACTGAAAGAAGTACTAAAAAAAAAACTGAACAACTAATATTTAAAATCAGTAATTAATTACTGTCTTCCAATATTGGCCAATATTAACGGTTTCTGTAAGGAGATCATAAAATATTCATTCTTCACATTTTCGCCTTAGGAAAAAACATGATCGCTATAGAGTTTAGATATCGTGTAACCACACTTCCTATAACGCTTTTTATCAAATCTCGTTAATCTCAGCTTGTTATAATCAAGTCTGTTATCACGCGCGCTCTCGGAAGGTAAAATACGAGACATTCCTCTTCTCCTCCAGAGACTTTCTTTTTTTTTTTTTTGCATCTTATTATTTTCATATTAACTCGATTGCACACCGACACCAATTGCAATTCGGTTCTGCATTGACCGTTCTTTGTGCACTTTGCGCCTGTAATTTATGAGGAGTTTGAAAGAAATTGAAAAATGAACAACAGAGCAAAGAGCATGATGCGGGAGAGCATCGTGGCAAACGCACCTCGAAATAGAAATCAGCGCGATAATCGAGTAGGCAGCCTCTCTCGCGGCCGCTCCGCGGACGCATATCGCGATATAACCCGACTCGCCGACGGACGGCGGGCCGCGAAAGCGCAGCACACGGTTCAGCGCATTACAATACAGGCTGTGCGCGTCTCGTAATGGAATAAATATTTCATTTCGCGCAGAGCGCGGCCGTAGTACGTGTCCCGTCCTGCGCGTTTTTCCTCCGGGCGGCCGGCCGGCCGGGGCGCAGTGGCGATGCCAGCTCGCTACGCGCGCTCGCGCGCGGGGCCGAAGGGCCCCGTCCCGTTCCGTCCCGTCACGATGGTGGACTTAACGGCCCATAATTCATCGCCGACGTATAATAAATATCGTTAGCTCGTCGTGAGCGCGCGTAGACACGCGGGCAGCGAGCTCACCCGTGCGGGCCCCTTTCCCCCTCCCCCCTCCTTTCTTTCTTCCTATTCTCCCCGCTATCCCTAGAGATTTTATTGTATATGAAAAAAAAAGACCCGTATCACGTGAGACATATGCCATTCGAGTCCGTTCTACGAATCGATATGTCGAGGACCGTGAAGAGCCGTTTCCTCTCAGCCTCTCAATCGAGAGATCGAAAAAATTAAGAATTTTCTCGATTCTTTTCGGCTACCATATCTATAAAATCACAAGAAAAGAATATACCTACATATTACGTACTTATATATTTTTTAAAAAAGATAAGCAGAAGGAAAGGGAGTATAATTTTTTTTTATTAAATATAGATACATATTTATAAAATGAGAAACTTTTATAATATAATTTTTATTAACAATTCTTATTATATAACATAATTTGATAAATATAAAATTTTATAAGAATTAAAAAATAAAATCCTTAAACTTTCCTAGCAGTTGTGTTCACATTGCGGTCTTAAAAGATACTTTAATTAATATTATAAAATTTTAATTAACAACCAGAAGTTTTACGATCTCGAAAAGCGCGTGTATTCTTAAAAGAACACGACTGGTAACTCCAGTTACGCGGTTCACCCGACAGTCGTGGGTCTCTGGGGATCCCCTGGAAAAGCCAAGGACGAGAGTACCGAGGCGAGTACTTATATCGCTAATAATGCGGATTGGGACAGAGCACGTTTAATTACAGACGCCCTTCGTGATAAATGCAGGCTCGTTTTTCGGTCGGCGAACGGCGGCGTCGGATTTATGGAGCATCGCGTTTTATGCATTTATACGCGATATTTATGGTTATAAGAAGACGGCCCTTTCGTGCGCTCGGTACACGCCTTCCTCTCGTCGACTTCCCCGGATACGGGCTCCACGGTGAGCTTTCGGCCTTGGCCGGCTTAATAAAAGTTCCTTGAATAATGCGCGCCGCACATCGACGCCGCGCATAAAACGCGGTTAAAACCAATATTGCTGTATATCACTGCCTAATTAATATTGAGCAATAAGCAAAGCGTAAAGTACGAATTGGAATTTATCAATATATTTACTATTTAATATATGTATCAGGAAGTGGACGAATTTACTTATTCAATATATGTATCTGCACATTTAGTCCAAATATTTAATGCTGCACTAAACTTTCACAAATAACAATAAACACGTACAGGAATTAGAAATGTATATTTTACTCAAAGTGCGGTAATGAGAGAAGAGAGATACAAAAATGATGAGTTTTCAAAAATACAGGTAACAAAAATTTCCTGCTAACAATAAAACGTAAGAATAATTAAAAATTTTTTATTTTATGCATTCTTTGATTTATTCGCATGTATATGAAACGTTAATTAATTTCTAAATATACAGGGTGTTCCAGAAATCGTGAAATAAAGGAAAAAAGAGAATTTCTTATGGAAAAGTAAGTAGAAAATACAGAACAATTTTTTTTTAGTATGTAGAGCTCTATAGAGTTTTCAAGAAAAGAAGTTTAAATATTCGTTAAATATACCGTATGCACTTGACTAACCACAATCTGCTTGGTTCATTCAACGTAGTTATTCCTGTTGTGTCTTAAATTCGCTGAGCAAGAATTTATCTTCAACAGAAATAAGAACAACAATAATTTTTTCAAAAATTTTTTAATTAATAAAATATAAGTATACTATTGAAACTTATGGCATTATTTTAAATTATATCCATATACTTATACAACATTTTAAATTATTACATATCCATTATACTTGTTTCATTATATTAAACTATATTCATATTATATCAAATTTAAATTGATACAGAAGTAACGATGAATGATTAGATTGTGTGAATAAACCAAATAAACTGTGTTTCTGATGTGAAGTAATCACGGTTTATTAATTTTCAAAAAACAATGGTTATTCCAGTAGCACTTTTCATTGTTGTATTGTTCTTGTAAAAACCAAAAAATCTTTTACACTTTTAATACCAAAAGATCGGCAATAAAAAAATTCCGTGCTAACTTCGCGTTCCAGCACGACACATCTTCCTCTAAAGTACTAAAAGTCATTGAATATTACAACATTTGTTAAGTGCTCCCGTTAATTTTAAGCAAAATGCATTATTATATAAAGTTTTAGGTCCAAAATTCCAACAATTAATATGAATATTCTTAAACCACGAAAAAGTGACAATTTTTAGCATCCCTGACGATATTCTGCCCTGTTCTGTTCAAGATCTACGTGAAACAATCGTTATGAAAAGTTTTTCTGGTTTGCAAACATTTCTTAAACAATTTAGCTATTGTACAATATACCTATGCGATTGTACCAGAATTTCCGAAACACCATGTATATCTTTTGATATAATCTATACTTTTTATTTATTGTTAGGTAGTAATTAAACCATGATATATTGCAATATTAAGCTCTTAGACTACATTTTCTTGTGTCTTTGCTTATATACGATCTTGAATCTAAAATTGCCAGCTACGTTGCTTTATTTTTGACGAAAATTACACATCAATATAGTAGTCGTGTATATAACGAGCTGCCTTTCGTGTTGAGATACACATCGCAGTCGAGATTAATACGGCAAAATTATAATGATTATTATTATCTTAAACTCTTGTATAATATATTGCTCTTTTACAGAAGCGTGCGATTTCTTCGTATTTCTCCCTCGATCACTTGACAATATCAATTAATGGCTACATAGCGAAGAAGGGGGCTCAAGATTGAACGGTCCCGGCTTGAATTCTGACGAAGGTGAGTATATTTTTCTTCATTTATTACGCGTAATACGTTCACTCGTTTATTTTCATCCGCCCTGCATGCGAGGTTGATCGCACTCGACGAAAAAATGTCGCCCAAGGGCGACTCCGGCCGCGGAATAACCGTTTAGAAATTTTACGAGATCGTTACGCGGCGCGCAGCTGCATCCTGCACACCGTATAGACGCGTCCGCTTGCGATCTTCCTCGTCGACGAGCACGCAGCGGAGGACCGATGGAATTTCAAATGAGGGTGCGGTCGCGCGTACAAAATCGTCCGAATGAATTTTCGTCAAGACGACGTGTTCGCGTTTGCATGATCGGCGCGCTGGTCCGAGAGGACCGCCCGAGTCGTGGACGTCGCAAGGGCATTAAAACCATCGCACCAACGAACAGAGAGAGAGAGAGAGAGAGAGAGAGAGAGGTGGAGGATTGGGAAAAATGAGAGAAAAAGATCGAGAGAAGGCGACGAAGAGGCCCGCACCAAATAAGACCACCAAAAAGCATCGAATCCAGCACGACCAACCGTCGCGGTCGATTTGCAGTTACCGCGGATATATACGCAACGGAGGAAAAAAAAAGGAGGGCTCTCTTTCTCTCTTCGCCCGTTCGCTCTTTCTCGCGTCCTTAGCACTATCGTTCTCTTCCGATCCCGCGCGAAAGGGTCTTGTATATACAGTAAGCGAGGGAGAGCGCGTAGACAGTCGGATTTATATTCAAATGAATCGCGATGGAAGCCACGATTTATCGATGCCCCATCAAACCCTGTAGCGCACGTGCGGGTTGCGCAGGTCAGGGGGAAGGAAAATCAAAGGGTTAAGTTACGAGAGAGAGGAAGGATGTGCCTTAAGGAGTCAGATCCTTTCCTCGCTCGTTCAATGCTTGTTACCGCTCCGGGGGCTACGATCTTGCGGCCGCGAAGTCGAAGATTGCGCGGCAACATGCAATGACTCTTCCTCTCGGAATCCCGAATTTTTTCCTATCATTACGTTTTATAATTATACATACGTTGAATTAACGGCACGTTATCGGGACTTCCTTCCAAGACGTTACCGCATTCTTCATCCGCGCGAGCGGCGAATATTTTCTTCAATAATGCGAGCGTCGCTGGACCCTCGGGATCGTCTTAGACGACGATAACGCGACAACAATCCGCGAGATAAGTTTTTCGAGAGCGCAATTAACGCGACACTGCGGTGTCCTACCCTCGCGCTCTTATAAGTATGCGCGTGCGTTTGTGTGCATGCCTTTATTTAGCTTTAGTTGGTCGAAACCGGTTGCAAGCGATTCCACTCCACTCTCTGATTCGGGAGAGCGAGCAAGCAAGAGAAAGAGGGGGAGGAAGAAAGGAAAGAAGAAAAGGGGAGAGGAATGCCCGTGGTCCATCAGCACACGCCGCAACTTTTAGGGTTCCCCTAAGGCGCAGGAAGGAATTTCGCACGGGGGAATAAAAGCGACGTCGTGAAACGTTCGTTTCTTTCAACCGGAAATCAAAGTACCACCGCGTCTGATTATTACGATTCGATTTAAAAAATTATCCATTCGTTTATTTCTAACGCATATTATAGTACCGATAAGCATCACATCAACATGCACGGCAATTAAGAAAGAATTTTTACGAAACCTATATGTTACATAAATACAAATATAATATTGCAACACTTTTTTCATGATAACGAGACAGAGATTTAAAAATCTGTAATTGCAAACGTATATTTTGCATCATCAGTCTGAACTGATTTTTCTCTCTTTCTTCATTCGCAGAGATTAGCATCTATCAATATTTCTTTCTATCGACAAATAATTCGAAACTGACTCGATATGATGAAATAATCCTACATTTACATTATTTTAAATTACGTGCATTTATCGCCCGTATTAAATATTATTTATATCGTATATATATGTACGATAAGAAGGGTTCAGGACGATTTCCCACAAAAGTGGGGAAGGAGCAAGAATTTCGCACTTCTCTATCGAAATTCGGTCAGGGTCGATCAGATAATTCGCTACCTGCTCGCCATCGGCGACTTAATTACTCTTTTTGCGCCCTGTAATTTTCGTTTCTACCTCTCGCGAGCCCGTCCAGAACGAAAGCGTAAGCGCGTTTAATAAAACTATACGTGCCTCACGCTAGATCGCGTGGGTATAGCTTGCGTCATTAAGGGTAGTAACTTGCGGTACCGGAATGACTTTGGCTTCGGAGGAGAAAGTGGTCGGGTGTGGCCAGACATTACCACTCTAGGAGACAATCTTTCTTCTTCTCCCTCTTTCTCTGTCCCTTTCTCTCTTTCAGACGGGTTTACGTGTGTGTATATGTGTGAAAAAAGTCGTTTTCCTTCGAAGGACTCCGTGTGTTTCTCAGGTGCTTCCAAATTCCGATTTCTTTCGTAATAGATTATAGATATCGGATAATTGAGAAACGTTTTCAATTGAAAATAAACGAATTAGAAAGTAACGAAAGATTCTGTTAAGATATACTAATCAGAATTCTGGTTGTCTCAACTAGAATATATACCATAATGGATTCAATCAGAAAGAATTCTCAATTCTTTCATAATAAATCATAAATATGGAATAATCGCTGAAAAAAATTTCTAGTTGAGAATGAACGCGAACCAGAAGATTTTGATTTATTTTTTAACCAGAACTACGACTGATACAACCAAGCTTTTTTTCCAGTGATACACTTTCCTATTACTTCTATAATTACTTTTCTTCCTATTACTGATTCATTACGGAATTCTATATCCTGCGTGATCGAGGAAATAGCTCGTCTTCGCTCGCGTTCTTGCGTGCGACACGTGCGAGCGGAACGCATCGAGATCGCACGTGGGTGCACGCGTCGCACGTCACGCGGACCGTCGCGTCGACGCGACGCGTTCGGTAGCCGTGCTGCCGCCGGATCGAACGGCCGGAGTTCGACGAACTCTTTGTCTCGAAAACCGGACAAACCGTACGTTCGTACATACGTACGTCGGCCACCTCTGGCCATGCCGCAATAGCGCCTAACATACCTCGCATTTCTTGCCTCTCCCGTGACGTGTCGTCGCCGCCGCCGCAACGATCTTCCCTTTCGCGAAATCAAACGTGAACACGTTTCTGAGATTAGATGTGGTTTTAGTAATGGAACTCGACTAAAACGAAACTGCAATACCTAAATTAAAGACGTACAGGTGAATATTTATCTTTAAGCTTCCAGAGTTAACGCCAAAATGTGTAACAATCATTACTGATGCTGGATCCGTAAGGCTTATTTAATTTATATTAATTAAAAGGCCACTAATTAATTTCAAGGAAAATTGTTTGGAGAGTGTTTTATTCTTGTTGAAAAATACAGAAAAAAGTATTAATCATTAAATAAGAAATTAAATTCTACTAAAGTAAAAATCCTAGAGACAATGAATTAAACTTTTAACTAAAAATTTTTACTTAATTTTAACAAAAATGATATAACTCACAGAAAAGAATGAATATAGATATGTATATAGTTGTAAGTACATTTTAATATTTAAAGAATATTTTAAATTTACAGAGAGATATGTAACGTAAAACAATTAAATTGACAAGATTTAAAATTGAACGGATATAATAAATTTATCACCAACTACGAAGAGTTAACGCATTTAATTTATTATTCGTGTAATTTAATTCAATGTCGTGGGAGAGGAAGGTTTCTATATTATTCTTGCTTCGACATTCCGTGTCGTCTCGTTTTGGGGAGAAACCGAAATATTCCCAAGGACCATCGGTTGTAAAAATAAGCGTTTATTGTTACGAGATTTACTTACGGTATATATTCGCTGTTTTTTTCGCTGTTGTTTTTGCTGTTGCTGGTTCGCTTCGAACGCGAAGTCGGTGAGTACACCCATTGCGGTTAGGTCCTCGCTTTTTAACCGCGGGCCCCTTTTTCTCAGGCCGATTTACGGAGCGATACACGAGAGGGAATTACGCGGCGAATTTTTATGCTCGTTTTATTTCTTTTTTTTCCACGTACACACTTACGCGCGGACATCCGAAACTGCGTATCCCGTAACAACGTCACGGATCACCGGCAGATTGGCAGGAAACATAAATATCGACCCTTCGAAAGTTCGAAGCCCGAATACGTGTCTCCCTTTTTACGGGAGCAACCCAACCCTCTTCAAGCAAAATGGCGACTGCAATTTTGCGCACTTTTTGCTCGGGATCGACATACCAAAAGATTTAGTACCTCTGATACGTTATTTTAAAAAAGATCACATCTTTGAATTAAGCTTCAGAGTTAACAGTGAATTTATTGAATTCGCTTAATTACAAATCACTTTATTTATCCGTGATTTTCAATTAACATAAATTAAATGGGTTTTGCAGATCCAGCATCAGTAACGGTGTTCCAGATTTTGGCGTCAGAGAGCTTCGGAGAGTTCAGTTATAACTTAATTGATTAGAGATTTAAAATAACTGCTCCTCAACAATAAATCGAATAATAAATTGGCTGGTATTACACTGTATCTCTTGAAATACCTATTTGAAAGGAAGGATAAGTCTCGTTGAAAAGGTATAGTTTCGATGACTGCAATCGAGTTCCATGAAAAGCTTCTGATTAGCGAACATCCGTCCTCGGACGTGACCCTGTGTCATCCTTCGAGATTTCCGACGATTCGCTCGTTGAATATTCCTTACCAATCCCTCTTCCCTCAGTCTCGTCTCTATACCTTCTCGCCTTTCGTTCGAACCTCGGCGAACCTCTCGGGCCATTGTTAAAACTTTTTCGAGGTTATTACACGTGAGATATGTAAATGCGTCGCCGGTCGGGGTCGGTCCTCGACGTCGAAGGACCAGCTCCACCGGGTCGTCTCCACTCACTCTTTCGGACTCTTCTTCGCTCTCTCTTCTGGTTCCTTCGCTCTGCTCAGCAGGGGCGGATCGGACTGTAGCAGATAATTCGCAATCTTGTGCAATTCCGTACATGGCTAACCCTCATTATAGTTAGGCATAAGAATTCGAAGCCTTCGTTTGAAAACCTTTAAACGATTTTAATCACATAAAAATTCGAGTAACTTGAAATAAGTTCGAAATTGATAAAAACCTTAAATGCATGGTCCTGAAAGTTTATTCGAGTGTCTTGAATTTCTTAAAAATCCCTGAACGTTTAAAAGAATCTTTCCTTGAAAATGTTTAAATATCTAAAACATCGACAATTCTTAAGAATAAAAATTATCTATGATAAAATCATTATTTAACATTAAATTAATATAAACAGTCATTGATGACTTTATTTAATATTCATATAATAATTTAAGACTTTTATTATGTATTGAAAATAATCTTTGGTATCTATAATTCCTACGTCCCCCTTAAATTTATTTACAAATTCGATCAAATTAACACGTTCCTCACCAAAGTATCGATCTGTAAATTCATATCGTTTCTGAACAACTCAACAAAAGTTTCGTATAGAAGAGTTCAAAACATCAACCGCTCATTCGCTGTTGTCGTATAAGTATCCTTGTACAAGAATACAACTGATATTGTGTTCCATACGATATACCTTCTTCCTACGCCCGGATTGATATTATTTAATCGCACACGGTGCGTCGTCCGAGATGGAATTTCTTTTCAGTATCCGCTCCTGCTCCTCACCATCGCCACCACCGCCACCACCGCCACCACCGCCGCCTCTGCATCGTCATCACCATCTCCCCGACTTCTCTGTAACGGATAGGCCTCACCTCCGGAACGGAACTGACTCCAGTTTGCTTTCGGTTTGGCCATCGCGAATGCCAGCGCGTCGACCAGCTCAGTAACAGCGTGGCATTCGCGACGCGCGCTTCGCTGATCGTCGATCACGCGATCGTCGTCCTCGCCATCCCGGATTAAGTTTCCGGTGACCGAAAACGATCGCCTGGTCCGGCACCGTTCTAGTCCTATCTTAGAGCAAAAAAGATCGAATACGCGCCGCGTAAAGGACGAGGCTCCTGTGACGAGTGGATCGAATCAGGATACCGTATGTGACCGGGTTGGAAGGAATGAGTCCAAACAATTCAGCGGATCCACGAGAGAAAAGCTCGATGTTCAAAAAGAGCCTGTAAGAGTCCTCTCTATTAATACACGTACAGCACAGAAATTTATTGCGACAATTTAAATGTCACTGCATTATTGCTGGAACATTGCAATGTTGCTGTAATATTGCTGGAATAATATCTGTGCTGTATGAGAAAGAATTATTAATCCTCAAATGAAACAATTCAATTGTTCCAGTATTAAGTAATTAACTTACATAATATGTGCGAATTGTGTGCATGCACATTATTACATTTCCAAAGAAATTTGTTACGACTTAAGCAAAACAACAAAAGTTACCATACAACATCAAAATGACATTAATTGTAAGATGAATCGGAGATGATTGAAAAATAACTTTAATGATCATTTTGGAATTATTTTGACATCAATAATGACTTAATGTTTTGCTTGGATATGTGATTTTCTGTCTCGATCTACCGCGCTCGTATTTATAACGATACAAACAGATCATGCTGGGACTCTTAAGAGTAGTGTTGATTATAGCTATAATTGATTTTACTGCAGATCTTTGCCATGATCGAAGGTACACTGAAAAAAAATATAAATGTGCATTTAACATGAGGTATCTACACATGTAATTCTCATCGTGTTGGTATTAATGTTAACATAGTGCGAACTTAACATTACCCATTGGGTTCAAATCCATCCCACGATGACGTCGATATAAACACAATGAGAATTATACAAACGTCGCATGGTGTTAAATCTATACCCATATTTTTTAGAGTATATGTTAATTCGAGATCGCGATAACGAGAATGAGCGAAGTAAAGAGCGCGTGGACGGAGACCATTCCTCTTTAACCGTTTTGGCGCGAAGCTGGAACCTGGCGTTTCGCGATACTCGACGCTTTACTCGATTCTCGTCGGGTGTTTCACTCCGTCCGTGCTTCACTCTACTTACCAAGGCTGACCCTGTTCGTAATAATTAATGGCGTTAGACCGAGCGAGTGCGTGGCGGCGGTTTACTCATGCCTGGACCCGACGATAAATACATACGGACCGGGTATCCGTTTGCGTCCGCGGGTAATGCCATAGCCTCGCCTGCTCCTCCGGTTATTAAACAATTTCCGCGCAATTGAACACGCTCGTAATTAACGACGTTGTAATTAACGGCGTTAGCGCATGCAGATCGCTATAGTAACGTTACGCACGTATATGGCGCTAGATGCGAGGAGCGGTCTAATTGATCATTAACACCGGGGGGTCCATCGATCTCTCTGCCCTTCCTCGCTTTCAGCCGTGATTTCGTCTGATATTACGTTATCGTAAACAATGAGGTCTTTAAAAAGCCGGAACATCACTCACGGTTGGTTTAAGTCTCCGATCAGATCGCAATACGTCCGAGAGAAGTTGATACGCGGTCTCTGATAGCCTCGATGTGCACTGGGATGATATGATTGAAAATATTCGAGAGGCTCGAGCGTGTTTAGCCACACGAGCGAATTTGACATGCGAATGTAACGGAAGGGAGATCATAAATCATTAATGCGAGCCAGCATTCCTTCGTTAATGAGATCTCCTTTATGAGATGAAGCCGGAGTCGGTTTTCCCAAATGTTGAGCATCAAGAGCAGCCAATTAATAAGCTTTACGGTTAGAATATATGGCAGCTTGTTTTTCAATTAACTGTAAATGGATTCTACATAATTGATCTATTGCTGAGACGAATAAGTTTCCGAATGCTTGGGAACTAAGTGAAAAAGATAGATGTAGGATGTAGGTATATAGTAAGCAAATATATTTGCAATACTACATAGCTTATCTTTTAATATACGTTTCGTGCCGCGCGTGAATCGACACTAACCCTGGTTCCCAACTTTTCGTGCAGGTAGTTTGATATACTGAAAATAATAATTTTCAAACGTTAGAAATTAAAACGAATCTATATTTTTAAATATTCTTGTAGAAACACATTTTCATTCATATACGTTTGAACGAGTTCAACCCCCCATGCAGTACCTTATGCCCATTTCCACCAATATAGATTAACTTTAATCTCGGTTCAATTTGCTCTTCGTCTTTTTCTAGTTTTAAAAATTAGAAAAAGATGAACAGTAAGTTAAACCGAGATTAAAGTTAATCTGCATTGGTGGGAACAGGCAATGGTGGATTAAGAAGATCTCGTATAGGATAGGCTGAAGGGACCAAAATCAACGTGCATATAGGCGAAGTGTCATTTAATCACGAGTGTGGTTTTACAGGCACAGCCGGTGAACTCTAACCGAGACCGCGGGCACGGGTGCGTGACTGCAAGAATGCGCGCACGCAGGAGACGGTGTATGATGTCCCGGTGACGACGGTGGCCACGATTGTGATCACGAGCACGACCACTCACGTACGCACGTGAGCTCGCACGTACGTATTCACGCACGTGTACACGCGCGAGAGAGAGCAAGAGAAAAAGAGAAAGAGTGAGAAAAAAGAGAGAGAGAAAGAGAGAGAGAGAGAGAGAGAGAAAGAGAGCGAGCGAAGAGCCAGAAACAGCAGCTGATGCCGCAATGAGGCTGGGCCCGATTATCCTGTCGTGGGCCACGGCCACGGCCGGCTGGCTGGGTCCATCGAGCGGAATCACGGCGACGGCGATGATGACGTCACGGGCCCCGCGCTCTCGGGACTACGAGCTTTCGACGGAGTTTTTCCTGGTGCCGTCCGAGATCGGGCACGGGCTGGCGAGCGTGGCGAGCGTTATCAGCGTGCCGGCACCGAACCGGACGATCACCGTCTTCAGGACGCCGCCGGGTGTCAGGAAGAGCCAGGAGGTGGAGATGCGGCCGACTCCGAAGTCTCTGTTGAAGCAACGGCCCTGGGCGCTGCCGCTCGCCGCGCTCAGCGCCGCGGCGATGCTCCTCATGGCCGGTTTCGAGGTCTTCGTATTGTTCAAGGTAGCTCTCTGCTGTTATTTAATAATTAATATAACGTATTATCTCTTTGTTCGCTCGTTATACGCTTTTATTTCTCGCTGGAAGGAAAGTGGATTACGTCCCAGAACGGACAATGAATAATGAGCTTTTGTCTTTGCTTTTCTCTCGCTATCATGAAATATTTCCTGAAATATTTCATGATAGGTTATATGAGTGTATGGAAATTTCATGCGCTAAAATGATCTTTAATTCTATGTATCTTCATAGTCTGCTTTGCAAATTATATCTCTTGGTTTATTAATCGTTTGAAAATCTGATGTTAATCTCTTTTTACTTGCTTTTGAACCATCAAATTATGTCCGTTTTAAACACGCAAATCTATCTTTCGAAACATTCCGCTCATTTATTTCAGTTTATACTCCATGTACTTACCATATAATTATGCTACCAGTCTATTGCATGACTACTTACTATACATTTTTTATAATCACTATGGAAATTTATTCTTAGTTTTATTCTAGAGATGGTAATATTGACACCCGTTCACTCTCTCGATGTCTTAATTTTATTTTTGCTGTATTGATTGTATGAGAAATGTGCGTGTCAAAGTGGTATCGAGGAACAAACTAGTCCCGCGGGTGAAATGGAATCTGTAAATATCAGCATGACTTGTCACTAGTCGACCGCGCGACTGCGGGATTAATAGAGCTCGGAAAGGAACTATCGTGCGTCGGCCTCTCCCCGTCGCGCCGATCCACTAATCGTTTTCGTTTTGACAAGCTCCAGTAACTGGCATCGAGGGAATTTCGCCGAGACCTAGGCCCAGTTTACGCTCACGTTAGATCGGCCCCGGTTTTCTCTCGGTCGCACCCTCCGACACGCTCCATTGGGCACTCTCGACGAGAGAGACCAAGCCAACCATTGCCGGCGGATTAATTGGTATCGGAAATTCGAGATTTAAGAGAAAGTAAATCGAAAAATGAATGAATAAATAAAATTCGAGTTTTATTAATACGATCATGTACAGCAATTTATGAAATCCATCAGGAATTTGGGAAATTTTGAAAAAATTTATTCAAAAGTTTAGCGTTTTATTTTACAAGTTATATTCTAAAAGCACGTTTAAAATCGGGACAGAAAACATATCTTATGTTCCAATTTTTGGACATGCGTGCTGTCTGTATTATTTTCTCTCCTTCTCTTTCTCTACAATTATGAAGATTTATTTAGAAATACATGATTCTCAGTTTTTTATTACCCATTTAGTAATACAAAGTAGTAAAAGGTATGAAAAATAATCTATTAATTTGTAAATAAAAAGTAAGTTAGTGAGAAAAAAAGAATCGATTATTTTAATTAGAGAAATTAATATCCATCCTTTGTGAGCTTCGAGTTTAATCCATGCATAATTATGACGCGCAAACGGTTACGGTCCAATCCACGCGATTCATATTTTGCGTCTCGATCCTCTTTACAGAATTAATAGCGTGAGAGCGATTTAGAGATCGGTACTTCCAGGGCTTTTTAAATGCACTCTTGTATCTTACGGAGAGTACTACGCGTCAAAACATCCGAGCGTATCCAATTTGATGAAAGTGCATTTTGTACTTTTAATGTAAACATTAGTATGATAAAAGTGCATTTTAGGACAGCAGTTATTAGGTTTAAAAATCAATTAATTATAAATAAATTATTCTTTTGTATCAATTAATTATAATATACGATAGCAAAATGAGAAATGTTAGTTTCTTATTCAAATATCTCAATTTAAATATCTTGATTTTAGTATTAATAAGATCAGTCAACATCTAACTTTGATCATAATTGCACTTTTCGTATTTAATTGAAAGTTTTTAAAAAAAATCTTTCTTTGTTTCTTAAAACTTAAATTGTAGAAACTTATTTTTTTAAATATTTAGATGTTTACAAAATTAACGAATTTATAAGCGTGCTCTGACAATTAATTGGTTTGTACTGAAATTGTTCTAGATTGAGAGAAGATCAGAATTAGAAGAAACAAAATTAAAAAAAATTTTTCAAATATAAAAAGATGTTTGATATAAATATTTGAACAGCTAAAATAATGCAGAATATATGGTACACGCAGCTATATAGTATAATTATATACGATCAATGAGATTTTCTTCGCATTGTGTCACTGATATCATTTCGAAACATTATTAAAGAACTGACACACATATAATAAACACAAAAAGCTATAGTTATAATGATTATTTTTGTTTAAATCACAAAATATGTAATTATTTTTACTCTGAAAGAACACTTTTAATATCACTGTTCCAGGCTAGAGCAACGGCACCGAACAGACGACACTTGTTCCTGGGCCAGGCATTGCTTCTGGGCCTCTTCCTCTTGGCGGGTCTCTCAGCTGCGGCCTCTCTCAGCCAAAATCCGCTGTCCTGTGCTGCTTTCCGGTTGGTGGGTCTCCCCGCCGCCCTCGTGTTCGCCGCTCTGCTGGTCAAATGTGTTTTCCTGCTCTCGTTGAACAGCGGGGTGTACTTGCCAGCGCCCTATCAGGTGAGCAATCATATATGTATACGAAGTATTCACCCAAAAAAAAATATTCTGCCGATAAGCGGGGAATTCCTTTTAACATTTTTTCTAAGCAGAAAATCTTAAATGAATCAGGCGCGTGTATTTATAACGCGTATTCGTCTATAAAAATGAGGATACATGAGCTACGATCAAAAATAAATTCCTCTGTAGAAAATTATATTATAATAACCCGAATAGTCTTTTTAAATAAGAGGATATACAAGATACTTCTTGTATTTCCTCTTTATTTCAAAGTTATCATAATAGTTAGGAGGAGATTCTTCTAATATTAAGAGGAATATATTATTAATCCAATTTTAAATCCAATCCGTAATGATTAAACGAAATTCCTCTACTTTGAAGAGTATCCTCTCGAGGTCATATATAAATGGAAAATCCGCTGATATTAACACGGAACCGCTAAATGGCAGAATATCTTTTTCCTGATTCACGAACGATTTATTAATTAATTTAGCAGTTTGCATTTTACAAATTCAGATTATCTATATGATCTCTTTCTCAAAGAATATTAATAACATAAGCCCGATGATACCTTGGCTTTATTTCTCGTGTCAATAATTATTTTGATAGATTATCGTATGGATGCTTATCGAAATAATCAGCATAGAGAATCGAAAGTTAAAAAGATATCGAGGAATTTATATCGGTCAAAAAAGTAGCGAAATCATTTCAAAACTCGTGAGGAAAAGACAAGTATCGATAAGACATGTCACGCGACTAATCAAAGTAGGCGAGATGCACAAAAATCTAATAAATTATAACGTCACTTATTTATTCGTCTCCTTTCATGGAGAAAACTTGGCGCGGACGATTTCCGCCGTATCCGCAACGATCCGGATATTCATCTCGCACAGCCATTAGTATGTCGCAAACGGGTCCGGGATCCTTTCCATCACCCTTCTCCCTTCGACTTCCCTTTTTCATAGCGTTGCGTCATCGTACCGTACGCGCGACGATTAATTACAGACGCGCGCGCGCGAAAAACCACGGAGGCAATTATCGCGGCGGTGTGTTGGTGCGTACGCTGAATGACAGGCGTGGCAGGACGTGCACTTCTCGCCCTGCGGAGGCCTCCTCCCCACAGGATAAACATCCATTTTTCATGTTCGACATGCTCCCGCCTACCCCGGCGCCTCGATCGGTGGATCTGGAGATCCTCGAGTAAGAGATTGCCGGACGCGATACGTTTGGTCCGCCATATTTTTCAGGATCTGCTTTAGACGGAATAAGATAGATTATCCGCATAAGATAGAATGAGACATCCACGCCAATCCATGCGTCTTATTCTATCTTAAACGTTGAAAAAAAATATTACGGACTAATCAGAAGTTGTTTAAACTGTACGTTTAATCGCTTACTTAGAGGATTTCTAAGTGGATCGTTTTTATAAGGAAAACTCATCTAAAAATGCGAGCGAGAACGAAATCAGGACGGTATGTCCGCGCTGCTGACACGATGCGCCGCTCGGTGAAATGTAATTGCATTCGCGTAATTAAGAACGTTGCCGTTGAAATGTTTGATTAGAGGAAAGTGGTAGCTGGCCGATACGCGCGAGTGACATTAATAGGATTTTAACGACGTAATTAAAACCCTTGTACAATTTTCTCGTATCCGTAAGAGGGAGAATATATATGAGAGCAGAGATGAAATTTTAAAGACTGAAGAATACATGCTTAGAAACTTGTAAGTTTTCCAAGTATACGTCCCTCGAGTAGACCGTTCTATTTCTAATATGTCACGAGCGTTTGACGTCACGAGTTAAAAGAATGCACGCCGGCGGTGCCGATGTCACCTTAGGCCGTTCACCTTTAATTAAAGGCGATCGACCAGGGGTAGACGGCCGCGTGAATCTTATAGAGGGGAAGTGTAATCGTGCGAGGGCCTTTCTTGTCTCGGTTCTCGATGCTGCAGGCGCTGGTGCTGGTGTTCGCGGTGTTGGTGCAGGTGGTCATTGTCGGGCAATGGTTTTACGGCGAACCACCTGCGGTGATCCAGGTGCAGCAGCAACAGCAGCAGCAGCAACAAGCGACGGGCCAAAGCTCACCGGCGTCCACCACCTCCTGCAGGACTCCGCTCGGACAGATAGTGGCTTCCCTCGGGTAAACTTTTGCTGTTATAAAACTCTTTTCCTTCTCCGCGAGAAGCGAAGTCGATCATGTTCATCTATATCCTCGCAAAGCTACAATAAAGCGCGTTAATTCACATTATTTAACCTTCCGAAGCCGACACCAAAATCTGTAATATATATACTACATAATATGCAGTTACTGCAGCTTTAGGAAAAATGTTTCGTTTTATAAAACAAAATTTTGCAAATAAAAATTTTATTAAAATATACTATACAAGACTATAATTTTATGCGAACTAAATTATTCAATTGGTATCTATAAATAAATATTTTTATTACTTTCAAAGCAAAAAATGTATTTCGCAGAAACAATTAATTTATTTGTTATAGAAAACATTTATATAAACAAAATATTTGATTAATGTTAAAAATTGTTTTAATTAAATAAAACTTCTGTTGAAAACACTAAATCTTTTTATGATGCTAAATGTGTAAGATCTATTTAATTTATGTTAATTAAAAATGAAAAGACACTAATTAAGTTTAAGGAATCAAAATGATATAATTTGTACAAAAAAGAATGAATACAAGTATACAAGGTAGGGACAACCTGTAGAAATCCTAATATAACTGGACATAGTGTCCTTAGAATACAGAGTCGGGCAATCGGCCTCTAAAAATGGTGGACATATCTGTGCGTTAAAACGAGAGAGAGGAGAGAGGGAATAAACGATTCATAAGTTCTTTCCGACACAGAGGTTATAAAAAGCATAAGTAAGTAATGTGATTGGTGCCGCCATTTTTAGGGGCTATTCCTGATCCAATAAAAAGAGATCTATATTCTAGGAACACTAACCGGACAGAGGATTTTTTGTACAAAGTCGAAAGTATAGAATAAACATTTATCGTCCAAGGCTTTGTTTCTGAGAAAATCAAGTTTGAAAATCGCGTCGAGCGCACTTAATAAAGATACGGTTTGTGGAAAGATATTGTAAAGTCAGAGTCCATAATTCCGTAATTCAACGAGCACAGGTTTGCTTACAGAGAGAGAGCAGTAGGAACGTTTTTTTTTATTAATAATACAATTTCTTTCTTAGATACAAATTAAAATGTAACATTTTCTTTAATATCTTACTACTCAGTGAAGTCAAGTGCACGTTACATAAACACGATAACATTTCCAGTGTAAACCCCAGCCTGTATTTTAATAAAAACAATCCGCGAATGTAATATAAAGAAAATGAAATTTTTTCGCATTTTTTTTTTACAAAGAATTTAATACACTTTCGCTATTATTTTACAACTTTTATGCCTGTTTCCACTAATGCAGATTAACTTTAATCTCGGTTTAACTTACTGTTAATCTTTTTCTAATTTTTAGAATTAGAAAAAGACGAAGAGCAAATTGAACCGAGATCGAGACCGAGATTAAAGTTAATCTGCATTGGTGAAAATGAGCATAAGTCTTTAATATTAAGTGAGTAGTTGAACTTTCCACAATAAAATTATAGAAATTACAAAATAATTTTTAATATGTCATTTATACATAATTATTATATTTGATGCAGTATTAGTACATTGGACTTTCTTTTTTATAGTAACAACTTTTATAATTTTTTTAACCAAATGTAATAAATAAAAACAAAAACACCGTAGGTTCCTACGCGACATGATAGCAAATCATTAAAAATTTTCCTGCCATAGAACATGATGTTATAATGTCTTTCATATCTTGATTAAATTTTTTAAATTATTACTCTGAAGACGCGCGACTTAACGTGATGATTTTTATAACTACTTTCGTAACATCAGATGAACAAAATTCATCCTTTCTATGATCTTCTCCACGTTGCAGGTATCCCGGAGCACTATTAGTAGCAGTAGCATGTTTAGCGATCCGTGCGCGGGGCGTCCGGGACAATAATCGGGAAGCGGCCTTCATCGGCTTGGCAGTCGGCCTCTCGTTGCCGATTTGGATCTCCAGCGGGATCGGTACACTCGCGACCGGCAGCGAGGGTGATCGAGAGGCCTGGCTGGCCTATGGTCTGCTCGCCACGTCGCTCTTCGTCTTCCTCACGATGTTTCTACCGAAGGGACGCCAACTGGCTGCCTTAGGTCGCGAAGGGCCTGCCGCAGTCATTCGCGATCACGATGACGCCCTTAGCTCCCTCCCCGGCAGCGGTTACTCGCCTTCTTTCTTCCACTTCAAACCCGCGGAGGCATCGCTCAAAAGAAAGATGCATTATCATAGTGGCGGTATGTCCTTTTCAAATGAGTCTATTTTTTATTCCAGCATTAGACCGTACTAAAACCCTCTTCCTCGCCTTCACCAAATGTCAAACAAATTATTTCCTAAGTAGAACACAAAAGTCGTAAAATATCAAAAGAATATTTCATTATAAGTTTTTTTTTTAAATAACAAATGACGCCATCGCGACTTAATTATGATTGTTCTATTCTCTTTTCTGAGCTATTTATACTAAATTCCAAAAGTTTATACATATAGCTATACACTGAGAAAAAATATCTTAATTTCATAGAAATTTTTATTAAAAGAAATCTCTCTTTTTTTAAATAGGGGCAAAGAAATATATCTTTGAAATTAAAATATTTTTCTCAGTATGTAAAAAAACAAACCTATAACGGATAACGAGAATAAGTTAGATAAATTTACAATGATATATTGAACAAGAGATGTACAACAATATTATTGCGGCGATCTCTCTCTGTCTTTGCTCATCCGAATATCCAAGTTTCTCTCACCGCGCACACACGTTTCACGATTACACTTCTCTTGCAACGTGTTCCGATTCGTTTGCTCGATGCTTGCAAGATAGATCTTCAGGTCATTGCGCGGTAGCCGCTAAAAGTGCGGACAACGTAATCGCGCGCCAAATAACGGAAATGCGGTCACGACCGGCGGAATCGGCGGCGCGTGAAACGTGAATAATTGGGTAAACGAGAAAGTAAATAAACGGAACGCGTATTTTCATCGTTTAAAAAAATAGAGCGGCAATTCTCGCGATCGATGACGCGAAAACTTTCGCGATTGCGATAATTGCGCGAAAATTGTGGGAATGCATATCGCATGCAAATGTATGCGTGCGCTACTTAAGAATCGCCTCTAGCAATATAATTCATTGGCGATACGTTGGTTAAACATTGGTTATGTTGACATGTATCGAGAATATACTGGATCAATGTTGTTCAATATAAAACCAATTATACATACTAATTTGTTTCATGTCATTTAAACTTTAAATTAAAAATGCGTTGTTAATACAAAGCGCAAAACATTTGTTTTATAAGGTCGAGTAAATATTGGGGGCTAGTCATTAATATTACGCCAATAATCTGTGCGAATAGAGAAGTCGCAAACAGATATGTAATCGAGAATTTGATTTAAAGCCTTTAAACCGTAATGTCAACCCAAGAAATGATGAGCTTAAATCAAGCGTGATTAACTGGCGATTGACTAAGATGGCTGTATCTAGAGTAGACGGTAATGGCATCGCGTAATTCGCGTAATCATTTCCTCCCTTATCTCCCCTCTCTCCTTCTTTCGAAATTATCATAACGTGGAAACTTCTAATTGCAGATCGAGTTGCACTGGTTTCGTCCGGGATACCCGGATGCAGCGCCTGCAGGCACGGAGGAAGTCCCATATACTCGGACGGTAAGCCGTCATTATTTATTTTCAGAATCAGTCGACCGATTATTATTACGTGCCGTATGCAAAACTGCCTCATTGCGTATCGTAACGTATCGCGCAAAGGCTTCGTCGTATGATGCCCTGGGACGTACATTTTTACTAATTACATTGTCGGTGTCCTTCACGTCACGCAACGACACACAGGAATTAAGACCTATCACAGGACATTGACATCAATCCGAATATAATACGTTATAATTAACGTAACAATCTTGGTCCTTTCATGTTTAAAAAAAAAAATGCATGTCCTAGTATATTTAAAAAAATCATATTTCTATATATTAAATACCGAATCGCTAAGATTAAATACAGTGATATTTATAAGGAATTGTTTTTAATTGTAATTAAAAGATTTGTGGTGAAGTTATTACAAAGTACCAACAATTATTTGCTAAAATTGGAGATTTCTCAGATCAATCACAAGTTTTAAAATAGTACACGGTGTTACTTTCGCATAAAAATATAATTATGATAACAGGAATTTCTAACGATACTTATATATTATGTAAAGTATAGTTTATATATCATAGTTTATTAATGCAAATACATGATGAAAACTTTTACACCTTATTACGTAATTCTTATTAATATACATTTTATTATTTTTATTTTTCACTTGATAAATTAAATATATTATACATCTTACAATTCTAAAAATACCTCAACAGAGAAACTTTTATGACAATTTAAAGATATTTTATATTTTGCATTTGCTGTATTATAATATTCATAATTTTGAAATTATACGTTTTCGTATTCAACGACCACAGACTTAAAAAATAATTAAACCAGATATGCTCTCTCTTTTTTTTGTCGAAAAAATTAAATGTAAAAGGGTCAAGCCTTATTATTATCTTGAAGATTAGAATTTCGAAAAAAAAACATTAAAACGAGACAATTTCTTTACGTACGAAAAATATCTGCAAATTTTTCTAATCCATTTTTTTATCTTCGGCTAACAATGAGAGAGATATATATAATTTGCTTGAAATTCTTAAAGATACATATCTTTATTTTCCTTCAACGAGAGTATTCGCTGTACTCGCCGGTCTCGCGTGTATCGTCCGCAGAATCTCGGCACTTCCTGTCCTGCCCGCGTATTTCCTGGCCCGAAACTTTTCCTTCGTCACGCTAACGCCCTCGACGACCTTCACCTCGAGTGGGGGAGACGTCGCGCGGAGAAAAGAGAGGGAGAAAGTCCGAGGCGGAGGTCAATCGCTTCTTGCTTCACGACGTTGGAGACGCGGGGGAGGCAGGATAAATCCCGTTAGATTGGACCATGCCCTCGTGAAACGACGACGCCAATCGCGCGGTGACAAAAATCCGACGCTAAAGTGAAATAGAATGGCCGCGATGGATCTTGTTGTTCGCTCGCGATCGATACTTCACGGAGACGCAGCAGTTATTCCTCATCTTTCAGATCGTCCAAGAAAATCCGAGTTTCCAGATATATTTCCCTTTAGAGAGAATAACAACATTAAGCGGGAGTTTCACACTTTCTAGAGACACATAATGGAAAAGCGCGCGCGCGCGCGCGCGTACGAGTTTCTAGATCCTATTCAACTCTATTCGAAGGGAACGCGCTATTGTAATCAGGTCGTGCCGTTACTCAACGTGTTATATAGATGCGAATCAAGTATAAATGAACAATTAAAAGAACAAATGAAAAGGTAGACGAGAAAGAAAAAGTCTCCCGTCGATGCGAATCGCAATCATTTTCTCAAAATCGCACGAACGTTTGTACAACACGACGACGTAGATCATATATAGCTGGATCATAAATCACAGCTGGATGACTTTCACCTACGCGCGATACGCATTTACGTTAAAGACCCCGAGACGCGTGTCCATTCAGCGAGGAGCGACGTATAGCGCTTTGTAACGAGTGTACTCCGACGGTCGCGGCCGTTAAGCCGATCTTCGCGTCGAATCTACGAGAAATCGAGAAACATGCCACTTTCGCCCGAGGATTCGATAACGGCCCTGCTCTCGTAAAGAGCTAGCGAGCAATTTCTCACGGACGTTATTCCGTCGATAAGCTGCACACACGCATCTCCCGACGCGATACGATTTTTTTTTTTTTTTCTGCGTTTCTTATTGCGAGACTCGTTATTACGAGCAAGGCGTGAAATGTGCAAGAGATTACGAGAGAGGCGAAGGTCGCTAGCCTCTTCAGACTAGGTACACCGAGCTGGTTCACGACCCTCATTACGCGAGAAGCACGACATCTCTCTGACAGAAACTTCCTTTATCATTAGTCCATAGTGCGTAACATAACACACGTAGACGTACGAAGAAAGTATCTTAATAAAAAGAGCAATAAAATTTTCGTCTTTTTGTGGAATAAATCGCGAACATTACTATTAACGACAATTGGAATATTTTTATTTAATATGTCACATTTCGTATTGTGCGGAAAGATTATCGCAATTATTCGAGCTATCGTACAATTTCGAATAATCAGGTTTCACTAAAGCGAGAAAGAGATTTTACAATCTGAGAACATGAAAGTTACGATAGTAATTTTAACAAAAAAAGTTGTCTGATTACAACGTTGTTTATGTATAATATGTTGTAATATATGTTCGCAATTTTTACATGCAGCATAGTTTAAAATACATATCTGATATTTTACAATGCACATCGTAATCTTTTCTAATGTAATAACAAAATTTAGATATATAATTTATTTCAACACTATTATTATATTAATATTAATATAACAGTAATATATGTATATTAATCGCATAGTAAAATGAATAATTATTCTTATATATTCAACAAAGAGAGTATTATAAAAAGAATATATTTATTATACAATTTATAAGTATGTATTTATATTTCTATTACACTTTCTCTCTTCTCTCTGTAATATTTTCTCCATATAGAAAACAATACAAAAGAATGTAACATTAAAAGGTGAGGAAAAAGAAACATGAATTCTCATGAAAGAAACATTGTATCTGCATTTACATTTCTTTTTGTAAAGATAATTTTGTTTAATTGTTTAAGAAATTGTGTTAAGTGCATACCTATTGATAGTAGAATCTAATTACGGACTACACGAGTCAAGGACAAAGACAAACTCGTGTAATCTTGTAACGACAGCTGCGAACGACGAGACCTACTTAAAGCCGACGATTTTAAATTACAGTCGCACTTAACGCGTGCGGCGTAACGGGGGCTTCGTCCCGGTTATGCACAACGTGATTTCGATTCCTGTGTGTATCTCGATATTATAATTCATTTATTATTCGCAAGGCGAAAATGATAGCCACTAGATACACGGCATGGAAAGTTACGACCGGATATTCGCTTCTCCGATTGATACTGAATAATGTTTCCGATGGACATAAACGCGAGGCGATGCCGTAAGGTGATTCGCTCCAATTTCCATCAGTCTTGGATTCTCTCTCTGTTACACTAAATTAATTATTCATATAGCAAAAATTGTCAGAAGAAGGCACTTTTAGGGTAGAGCGAGGATTATCAGAAATTTTCAAATTTTGTATAAAATACTTAGGTCGCAATGCATTTAGTCAAACGAATATTATTGGTGTATGTTTTTTGCTGAATAGAGGATGTTTCAGGAAGGGTCAATATCTTGGGAGATGATAGTATTATATTAAGCAAAAATATTCATATATGAATATATATGTCCTATTTCGAACGGTTTCCGATATAGAGCGAATTTGACATGCAATATTACCACTTCTCTTTTAATTCACTTACGTGTTTTGGCGTCGATGTTTATTTTCACTGTGATCTGTTAAGTGTTTACAATGTTACAATCAACACAACAGTGAGTGTTGATTGTATTGTTGTAGAAGTGAGAACGTCACGTTCTCACGAGAGTTGAAAAATGCATTGATGTTAACGGTGGAATTGAGCGATAAATTATTAAAAAAAAGTATGTAGTCTTTCTTTTTTGCTAACAATTTTGCGCAGCAGGCACATCTCGGAAACCGTTCGAAATAGGACACGTGTTCATATGAACATTTTCGCTTAAAATAATCTATCACTTCCCAAGGCATTGACCCTTTCTCGTGAAACACCCTCATGTATACTAACCTCAATTTTTTATACAATTTGAAAATTTTGTTAACCTACTTAAATTATCCCGCTTTACCTTTGTACTCTTATTTAATTTAATTTAATTATATCTTTTATATACTACATTTTCAGATGTACATGGACCGATGGAGACATTCGTTTTGCCACCCGGTATGTACTTGAGGCCGGAAGATGCCGGGAATCTCTACACGACCTTATCGGCCAATCCCAACGTGTTCTTCCAAAGGGCTGCCCATCCCGGAATGATGTACTGACAGGCGAATTTTATCGTCGATGACAAGACTCATATATGCCTGTCGTGTCTCAAGATTAGATCACGGACAAGCGCGCGATTGTTGATCTCTCGTTATTGTAAATAATCGTCGTTATCAGAATCTTAGTGAACGATTCTACATATAGTACTTCTTTGTAACTCGGACGATCATCACGGCAGTGTTATCCCGCCAGAGACGCGTACGCGATCAATTGCAGATCGCCGCGAGCAATAAATGCGTGCTGCGAATCATCGATGCGAGAGACTCGAATTGGAAGTGTACGTGCCTCCAGAATAACGCAATAAATGTTACGACACACTTTTTTAAATAACGAGAAACATCATTTTCCACTTACCTTTGATGCCTGCGGAATTTTAATCTCTCTGATAACATATTATATGCTTTGAGAACATTCACCCCAACCCCATATCCTTTCAATTAATTGAGAAACAAAGCTCGTTATAAAGTAGTACTTATCGCGAGCGTTAGAATTTTGAACTTTCCGGGGAAAATCGACTCTTCGAGGGTAGCTTTGGCCAAACTTTGATTAATTTAAGCGACGATTAATTCAACCGACAAATGTCTCAATTTCTATCAAGATTTCTATCGATATAAATTGACTGTAATCTCGATTTAATTTCTACCTGCAACCATATTTTTACTCCAATCATTTGCAATCAAAGTTTTTTGTCCAGCTCAAATTTTTCTTATTATTCTAGATTTGAAAAAATTCAGCATTGTACTTTTCAACGACTCTATTATATTATCACATAGCTTTTTAATTCAAAAATGTGAAATCCTTTATTTAATTAATAAAAAATTGAAATTGCGCTTATATTACTTATATTACTTTCAACTTGTTAAGCAACAAGTTAATAACTCTATAAATATATCGACAAAAACAGGTATTGATTAAGTTGATATTAATATTACATTTATAATATGACAAATTTTTCAAGCGTGTTAATTGATTGCAAGACAAGACTGCAAGAAAAAAGGAAGCCATTCTCAAATTTCTCTACTTTATTCAAGTCAGTTAATAGACTTGAAAAATTTGTCATACGATAGAAATATAATACCAGTTTTATTCCGGTCCCACCACTTTAATATCTCGGTTCAACTTTTATTCTTTTCTAATTCCAGGAACTAAATAGAAAAAAATAAATAAACAGTATAATTAATGCCTATTTCTACGAATGTAAATTAACTTTAATCTCGGTTCGACTTGTTCCTTATTTTTTCTCAGTTCTCAGAATTAGAAAAAGATGAAGAAGCGTATGTCGAACCGAGATTAAAGTCAATCTTACATTGCCATTGGTGTGGAATCGGACCTAAATGAAACCGAGATGAAAGTTAATTTTATATTGGTGTAATCGGGCATTCTATACTTGACAAGTTAATCGCCGATTGAATTAATCGAACTTTGGGTATACTTTCCAGCAAGAGACACAGATGACGTACAGTAACACAGTGATCAAGCGATCGTTACATCCTTATTTTTTTTTGTCAATGTTAAACAGAGATGAAATTATCGCGTTAAGGATTATTTATGCATGCCGTAAGGCACGAACTGTTAACTTGTGCCGTAAGCTGTAATAAGCAATTGGCTATTTACAGTCGAATGTTAGGAGAATAATCGACTTTACTCTCCTCGGCATTAAACTATGATTGGTGAATTTCTTACAAATTGACCAATTTCCTATAAATGATTTCTTATACTGTGTTACACTGCGTGTCTCTTTACTGGAAAGCACCGTTTGATTGATGAACAATCATCCCGGATCCGCGAAAGGATTATTATTATTAATTGACACGGTGCCAGCCGGATTTCCTATCTCTTCGCGGCAACAAGGGGGTCAGAGATCGCGATGATGACGAAGGAAAATCGTAGACCACGTAAACCAACTGTATCGGTCAAGGCAGCGCGCGTCAGGCAAAGCTGCAGCTGCAGTGCAGTCGCATAATGACAGATGTCACGTGGAACACGATTAGAGTGGGGGAAAGTAAAGGAGAGCGGGAGGGGGAGCTATCTTCCTTCCCTTCGCACTTGTCAACAATATGGTTGCGTGAACGACGCATCGTCGTGCCGAATCGCGTGACCAGATGTTGCTCGAGACAGCAAACGCAACAAACACGACGAGCCTCGCTGGCGGTATCCTCGCGGCCGACATAGCCGCGGGTGAAAGTATACGAGGAATAGGAGCGCGATGCGCGTGAGTTCCTAACCTGGCGATGAGGTCCCCAGCGTTCTGCGGAGTTACCGCGACGTGAATCCATTTCGGCATCTACGCGAATTACGTAAATTCCTCGTATAATTCCCTTCCCCCCCTCCCTCCCCCCCCTCTGCCGTAGAGAACCTCAGAAATGGCATGTCTAGTGGAACGGCTGAGGTAAGGAATAACCGGATCTGCGTACGTTTCAGTTACCGTAGGTTTTATATATCTCGCAGAGAGTAGGTACAATCTGTACTTTAATACGTTCCTTTTAATGCCGCATAGAATTTACTTCGTCACGTACAATGTGGCTACGAAGTTCCCGGATCCCAGAGAGGATCTTCATCGACTTCTGGGTATTACGCCTTGCGACAAATCGAAGTTCGTGTGGCCGGATCTATATTTCGTCGGGTACGTTCAGAACGCTTCTCCGCATTAGATTCAGTGATAAAGTGTGTGTTCTTTTAGTTTACAGGAAGTTAAATCACAGCCACAAAATTTAGTATTGGACTACATACTATTTGAGGATCCGTGGACTAAGGCTTTTAGGTAAGTCTGTTACGATGATGTAACTTATATCAGGAATATGTAATTATTCACTGTACATATTCATTTAGGATGTGAAAATTAAATGCACTGACATGTTTGCAGAGATGTGCTGAAGGAGTATGATTATGTAAAAGTACGTTCGCAACGGTTACAGGGTCTTGTTCTAAATGCTTTCTGCCTAAGGAAACACTTGACGCATTTAAGATTGATAGAAACTCAGTATACCAAGACAGGATTCGGTGGCATATGGGTAAGAAGGCAATGTAACATATGCAATTACTGTTCCGCTAACAATCTGCTCATCTCGCTTGCTTTCAGGGAAACAAGGGTGCAGTGAGCATAAGAATGAATACTTACGGGGTTAGCATTTGTGTGGTAAACACACATTTGACTCCTCATGATCATTTGCTAGCTGATAGAGTATCAGATTATAATACTATTGTGACAGATCATACTTTCACTGCTCCATTTACATCGAGAATATTATATCATGAGTATGAATATTTTTTTATATCGAAATAGAATTATCTTATTCAAGTAAAAGTAACTACGTCCTCAATAATAATTATGTATTTCCTATTAGCTATATATTTTGGATTGGTGACTTAAATTTTCGGCTCAATGGAGAGGAATTAACTGCCGCTGATATAGAGTTATTGGTGAAAAAGAAGCAATTGGAGGAACTTCTCGAAAGAGATCAATTGACGATGGTAATGAAGGAACAACAGGCTTTTGCTGAACTAAATGAAAGTAGCATCACATTCCCGCCTACCTACAAATACGAGTTTGAGTCTCAAGAATTTGATCTCAAGTAAATTATATTGATTAAATATGAGAAAAATTTATAAATATCTTTTTTAAATGCAAGTAACGTTTGATATGTTCTGTAATTATTTCTCACATAGGCGTAGACCATCTTGGACCGATAGGATTTTGTATAAAGTAAATGCAGCAGATATATACGACGACATAGAAATTCATACTGAACAACATACTTACAAGAGTCATCCAGATTACAGTGTCTCGGATCATAAACCTGTCACTGGAGAATTCGATATTGTGGTAAAAATATAGTCTTGCTATATATTTTTCCTTGTCAAGCTATATGTGAATAATAAAACTGTTTTTTTTAGGTCAGACCTAATGTAGAAGAAAACATTGTGGAATTCCAAGACTGTATAGTGGAGGAAAACTTTATATCTTACAAATTGCAAAGAGATTTTATTCCAAGCAATGGGGACTGGATAGGTCTCTTTCCTAACGAATTCTCCAGTTTAGATGATTACATCATTTACGAATATGTTAGTCGCGGTAAGTTTTTTTTATTCTATTACACATCTTGTTATTTTATGTCACTGTTGGTATTTAGTGTCGCTATTCATTCTGCTAATAATTACCTAATATCCAGGTAAACCGACGTCAGTTTCTGACGAACCTCACGCAAACACGGAACGAATATCGTACAATGATTCGGCGCTTCGTCTGTCGGAAATGTACTGTTTGGTGTATGTAGCTCAACGAGGATACCTTATGGAAGTTTTGGGAGTAAGTCCGGAATTTTCGGGTCCTCATAGATCAGTCGAACAATCATCTACATAAATTTTATAGCGAAGAATCAATTTACTTAAAAAAATTTATGATAAGAATCTTAAAAAAAATTCACTTAAAAAAGATTTATAATCAGTATCGTTTTGCCAAGAGGTTAAATATCAAGCTTTGTGCAATTTTGTAGATGGACGGAAATATTTTTTTATTTGATTGTTATTATCATATTACCAGTTTTTTTTTTTTTTTGAAATTAACATTTTAAGGGTAAAATAGGTTCACTACTCTAAGTTGTGTGATTAGAAAAATTAAATGTATCAAGAGAAATATGGCCTTTTATCAAAGGGTGCTTTTGGTGTGATGTGATAAGTTTACAAATTAAACGCATCACGAAACGATGTTTCGTATAGGAGTTAGTTGTTACTTTTGGTACCTGGTTTTTGCGCTCTCAGGGTGTGTCGCGGCAGTGCCGCTTAGCATGCGTCGCGGCGTATTTAATCGTCCGCTTTAGAGCTTTCAGTGAGTGCACCGTCACGTTTTTCTGCACGCAGATCTTCCGCAATCCATTAACTTGTTGTTAGAGAATAGGATAGATATACAATTATTTTTTCCTGCTTCCCGAGCGTTAATGGGTTACGTGGTACGCGTGCGCTCACGTTGTATATCATGACTATTCCTTGGCATAATTTAGCAGAAAACTTTAATTGTGGCAAGGTACGTTTGTACTATACAAATTCACACGTATTTTTTGTTTTATATACATATATATATATATATAAATATATAGTGCGTCATCAGAACAAATTAAACGAACAAATGTACACTATGGTTTCAAAGGGAACGCAAGAATAAAGAATATTAATATTTGTTATTTATTTTGACTCATTTGCCTCGTCGCTCTATTCTATGCACAATTTCTTCAATAAATTATAATACCTACTACGATAATAAATAATGTGCTAGCTACATACGGAACAACAATACGATACGATAACAATATTATGCAAAACTTGTTTTTCCACCCACAACCTCCTCTTCTCTGAATATACTACGATACGTGTTTAATGAATTTATAATGTATTGAAATTATGTGTATAAACACGTTTTGACGTATTCTATTTAATATTCAATATACTGCGCTTTTGTTTAGATTTAATTTATTTGTAATGTATTAACATAACATGTCATACTGGATTCATGAATTGAAGGCTTCGCACAATAGTGTTATCGTATCGTATTGTTGTTCCGTTTAACAATAAGCAATGTATAAGTACACTAAGTATGATACGTTATCGATGTGAACATCGACTTGCGGCGTGAATTGAAGACCTACAAATACCATCGTTAATACTGCGATGTATAATTATTTAGACGCATTTAATGAACATCAATTTATGATTACAGCCGGTTCTCACACTTATTTAATTGTGCAGATTTCATTCTTATCATTTGAGATCCTTGAGTGAGGTCTATCCGTTGTCTGTTTTCCACAATTATGTAATTAGTGCAATAACATCGCAATATGTACTATGTTTCGCGAAGGTGGGCGAATGCGTTATGTAACATATTACCTTGCAGAAAAAAATTTGTTCACATAACGTCGCGAAATCGACTGCAATTCAACGCGCAAAGTCACGTCGTATATTTCCTTTATTGATATATTTTACTCGAGATTAAAACGCATCGTGCGCGCCTCGATATGCGCCTTGATATTTACAATTAGATTATTGCAAAAAAAGACTAGAACTATTACTTATAAAAATTGTGATTCAATTAAATATTTATAAATAATCTCCTTTAAGGGCGAAAGTTCCGCGTGCGTCGAATCTCGCAGGTTAATTAATTAACTTGAGTAGGTTTCTCAAGTGGTTTGCAACGAAATCACACTAATAAGATTTTATATCTCTTCATAAGCGACATCGTTCGAGAAGGTGACTCTGTTTCGCTGTTGCACACAGCGAAAATAAAATAACTTTCATCACATCGTCATGAGACCACATATCCCGGCTCCTTCCTCGGTCTATCGGTTTATCGATCACTTTAAGTTTACGGCCGATGTCACTTCGGCCTGTATTAAATGCATCTTGTCACGTTAAGAAAAAGATTAGTCTTTTTCTAAGAATTTTTCTAAGAATCATTAAACGATCTCTCTGGAATATCGCCGTTTATCACAGGTAGTAGCGCCAGGTCCATACTTCCGACGTATAGTTCCGTGGTGTTTATTCCCCGTATCTTCTGTATTCTATGCCAAACAAAGTCCCTGATAGGCCTTCTCAGAACGAACAGGCCGAAGATGAGGACACCCTGAAGTGCGTTCACTAAGTCAAACGCTGTCCAGTCGAAAGGATCGCCGCCAACCCCCCAAGAAATTAATTCCATCATCCAATTGAGACCCATCAGAAAGAAAAGTACGAGGCAAACGATAAAGACTCGCTTGAGTCTACGGAAGAGCCTTTGATCTTCCCGATCGGAATGGTGATTCCTCGCTAAACGTCTCAGCGCGATCACTTGCTGGTACCGACTGATTTTGACAGCAGTGATTATAAAGAGAATCGTGTTCGCTAACAGAAGGATACCGACCGGTACGTAGAAATACGGCATGGCTTCTGCATCGGCTATAAAAAGAGCGATAATAATTAACATTTCTTCTAATACTAAACGAAAATGATAAGCAAGGCGAACAAGTTTGATAATTTTATATTACGATGATAAGAGTTGTTGGGACTATAACGATTAGATCGAATCACAAGTATTTATTTTATCTAACTGTGGGAAAATATATTTAACATTCAGTCTTCAATTTAGCTGATCTTTTTTGAAAAAAGTTAAATTTCACTTTTTGAAGAAGAACTCTGAGAGCGATTCCTTTAAGGAATCTGGCTGCTGAGTTATACGTACATTTTTAAACACATTTCCATTTTTCCTCATTTTTACTAAAATTTCAATTTTTATTAAACAAAATTTTTAATATTTTTAGTTAAACATCTATTTGGAATGTAACAGAAATGTTGAAAAGTAATTCTGAATTTTCTCACATTTTTTTGAAAGTTCAGAACAGTAAAAAAACTTGGGCTAGACAAAAAAGACCTAGATTGTAGACGAAGGGAATAAAAATATAATTACAGACAGGAGGACAAAGAAGCTTCTTTGACATGCGTATTCGTGATGGCGATAAGATATGTAATTACAAGTCCTGTAATGGATCGAGGCTTACATTTGAACCAGCAGCTCTCGCTACCAAAAGCGGGCTTGACGTAGGTCATGGGTATTGTAGGACTGAGATCCATCGACATCGAGACGAGAATGAGACCCGCCGGGAAGCCCCAGGCCCATATCGAGTAATAGAAGAACAGCGTTTTAGGCTGGATTCTCCTATACGAGCGCTGGTTTACATGGTGGCGTACCAGTGCCCAAGTTTCGATGCACATCACGTTCAGCCAGAAGAAGCAGGCCACGAACGAGAATTGGATGACGAATGCTGAAAACGCCGATCGCAGTCTCTCAATTAATCTGCTTGTCATTCGTGTGTTGTCATATATACATCCTAAAGTGAACCAGCCGCTCTACTATACACGGCATCGCCGAAATTATATCACTCACTCATTGTCAGTAAAAATGACAATCTATAAAGTCCAATATTCAAATTGTACAAACTTTAAAATTATTAATTACAACTTATTACTGTCTATCTTTAAATTTCTATTATTTAACGATATTCTTGTAATAGATTCTCAATTGAGAAGTGAAATTCGATTAAACGCTCAGGCAGTAGCGCGTAATTAAAAAAGAAAATTATTTAGGTTGAACATTTCTTAGTCGATTTTCACTTATTTAAAAAAAAAAAATCGAAATTTTTTCTATTGGTCATAAATCATAATTTTTTTAAATTATACATTATATGGACGTCTTACAATGTATTTCTCGTCGATAATTAATTATCTTACCTATACTAACGCAGACTTGAGATGATAATTGCGCGCTCGCGAGTTGCGTAATGGCCAAGGTGGTAAAGGCCAGTACCAAGCAGCCGCAATAGTGGCAAAGGGCTTTTCCGTGGACGTCCCTCAACCTTGGCGTTATCGTATATGCCGCAATAGTAAGTATCAGAAAAGGAACTGAGATCAGGAGGCCGCAGGCATAAATGATGACCCGCGTATCCGTGGTCGAAACGACAACATCTGCAATCGTTGCATTCCATTAAAAGACTTGAAGGAGATATAAAAGAAATTACAAGTCAATAAATTATCGATTTGTGATATGATAAATACGTATTTTTTTTGCATAAATAAATAGTTCGTTGTACGAACAAATAATAATTATTTTCTTGGATTGAGAAACAGTCAGAGGGTTCACAGATATACAAGAGAATTATTAATGAAGATTGAATATCTTTTAACACGAAATTGTATATATAGATGTAAATAAGTGATACAGCTAAAAGATAGTAGAAGAATACGAAAATGATCTTTCTGATATATTTCAGTTCCTTTGAAAAAAAAAATCTTACCAAAATTTGTCTATTTTTCATCTAATAAGTATATCACTTGTTTATAACATAATAATTCTTCTGAATTTCTTTATAAATTCTCTGAATGTTTCAACTTAAGAAAATAATAATTAAGTAAAATGTTCAAGAGTACAAACCTTGAAAACAGACAAATGCTCGAAGTCCCAGCTCGGGTACAATCTCCATGCAATAATTCTTACCGGGCATCAACATAATCGGTACATGATCGAGTCGTGGCGCGAAGATAGAACCATTCACCAATAAATAATATTCGTCATCGTTGTTCTCCTCCGGTTGTAGCATATACCTGAAAATTTCTTCGTCAAATATGTGCGCCTATGTATATGCAAACTCGGAGCGCCGACTTAAGAAAGATGCTCGAGACGAGTATTCAAAGTAAATCGGGGTTTAATTTACTTTGAATACTCGCACCAGGATACACACACCGCGACGGAAGATCTTTCCGAGAAACGCGTTTCTGTAATCAATCGCTCATGAGAAACAAGTTTTACTGTAGGGAAATAATTCCTATTTAATTACTACGGAAATCGCAATAATACTGAATTTTACAAACGAATAAAGCATTATATTTATCACAAGGCATCAAATGTCGTTGCTTCTCAATGGCGCATCTGTATATTCAGTGTGCCTAATATTTAAACAAGAAATTAAATTGAATCAATATCCGCTCAAATAAATTTCAAAAATTAAAAAATAATGAACCTTCCAAGTCAAGACAAATTGAGCTATACTGGTTGTTAGATATATATACATATAAATTTATTAATGTAACATTAACACTGATATACGGAACGTTTCGACTTCACAGAGTCCTAATCAGCCGTAAATATTAATTCGAAGTTGATTGGTTTGTTTAATTTATATGGGGTTATTTACGGCTAATGAGGACTGTGAAATCGAAACGTTCCGTATATCAGTGTTAATATTATAATAAATTTATATATGTATCTAACAACCAGTATAGTTCAATTTGTCTTGATCTGGGAGGTTTATTATTTTTTAAACAAGGAATTCGTGAACAAAGAGTCATTTGAAATCTAATACAAAATTAATGTTAGCTGTAAAAAATCCAGTATAAGTTATACAAAGTTGTCTGGAAAAAATCGTGCTGCAGATTATGAAAAATTTCAAAAGCAACTCTTTTTATATACATATATTATTATTTTGCATATTATGGTTTTATTTTGCATTTTTTTACTATTTTATATTTGAAGATTTTATTTTTTCGAATCTTCTCTTATATTTCTCGACGAGGAATAAGGCTTTTCAAGATCCGAATCACCTTATGTTCTTATAAATCAATTTAGATTTGTGTTGCAATCTATTCTTTATTTATGCAAATGTAATTCACGAACTGTTACATTTTATCCATACGTATTTGATTTATCCATTCTTTATGAATAAATCATGTACACTTATGAGCTAAGAGATTGTAGTACTTTTTTCGGTAGGTTTCGAAACTTAGTTTTGCTCATAGAGCAGTTAAACGTAAATGAATAGATTCATAAGTAAGAATCAACCATTGAAAAAGAAGAAACCATTGAAAAAAAGTGTTGCAATCTTTTAGCTAATGAGTGTACAACAACGCGGCGATGTCACACTGTCGTCTATCGTATTACATATCCGGCGAGATTACATGTTCCTTTATAGTGTCATCTTCGCCGATTATCACACGATATCATTTTTTATTTTTATTAAAAAAGGAAAAATACATTGCTGTACACGTTATCTACCTCATGCAGGCAATGAGTGCGCGCGTGGATTCTAACAGCTTGTAAATTATTTTCAATAAGATACCTTTTAAGATACACAATTGTTCCTTCGATATATCATAAGTATCTGAAGAATGTAATGTCGAGAGTGCAGTTATCACCATGGTTATCTACAGGGAGGGAATGGAAAGTTACTTTTTAGAAGTAACAAGTTACAGTTACTCGTTACCTAGTAAAAGAAATAACGAGTTATCGTTATTATTATCGCTTTTTAAAAGTAACTCGTTACAGTCACCGTTACTCGAAAAAGTAACTTTTCGTTACTTTTCCGTAATTTTTTTAAAATTAATCTGAAAATATATTTTTGCAATATTTTTTTTTTTAAACGTTAATGAAAGCAATATATATGTAATACTGACACTGTATATAGTTTTATTTTTTAGTTCTTTTTTAAAACACAATTTTGTAATTCTAAAGTCCAATCTACAATTGCATAAACGTAGTTGTAGTTGTAAGAATTGACCAATCACAGTTGAATATGAGGAGAATATCCAACTGTGATTGGAGGATTCTTACAATTATGATCACTTACAACTACGTTTACGCAATTGTAGATCAGGCTTAAAACCTGTAAAGTATGGTATACAACAAACTGAGATATACATATGTATGTCCGATGTATCGCATAGAAGATAAAAGTGCAAAATAATTTCTGGTACTGTATATATTTTTCAGCTGTCAAAGATCACTTCAGGATCGCTACAGCAGTTGATAGCTAAAATATTTGAAGAATTTTTTTATACTTTGTAGAAAACTAGAAGATTATATAGGATTATACAGGATTATCTGAATATATAAGTTAGAGATTAACAGGAAAATTAAGAAATACACATAATCTCTTTATTATAATACAGCTATATTTTTACTTAATCTATACTTTTAGCTGTAAATTAAATATTTTAATAGAAAGAAAATTATAACGCTATTCAAAATATATATATATAACAGAAGCTTTGCAAAAAGAGGTGTTTTCTAATTGCTCAACATAAATGTACACAGAAATGTATAGAGAAAAGCTTTGTACACAGCTCAATTAAAACAAAATATGTACGATGTTCAGAATAAGTTAAATGCAGCTCATAGGTCTGTATTAAATAAAAATATTCAATGTCCTTCAACCACATTTATAGCTATCGTAATTAATAACATGTAATTGTTATATAACGAAATAACATGTCTAATCGTGCGCAAAGTAACGATAAAAGTAATTGTAAATTTCGTTACAGTTATCCAAAAAATGTGACTACGTTACCGTTACAGTTACCAAAAAAATATAATAACGCAGTTATCAGTAAAGTTACCAAAAAAGTAACTTGTAACTGTAACTTCGTTACAAGTAACGAGTTACCTCCATTCCCTGGTTATCCATATACATATATACAAGGTGTCCCTAAATTTGCAAATCGAAATACCACAACAGATTCTAAAAACGAATTATTGCAAAAATATTTGCCATTTGTCATTTCGAATAGTAGTTTCGAATAGCTTCTAAAATACAAAGATAAAACTGGCTAATTATAAATTATGATTAAACGGTCGTCTATTCCGCATCAGTCGCGTGTTGATAGTGTTAATGATTGCGTACATCACGCGCTCATTAGACAAAAAATTATGTGTGTAGCGTCCGGGTAATACCGCGCGCATACTTTAATAATATTGATAGTGTTGTATAAATTAATAATTTATTAGCAATATAATTTCAATAAGTTATATTTATCTTATTCATTATGTTTATCAACAGCATCAATTAATTTGCAACAATGTTACACGCAATACACGGTATTACGCGGACGTTATACACAATCTATTATCTAATGCCTATGAGCGCATGAAGTTGCGCGACTCACGGACAGTCTACTTAGTCTATAATTAGCCAGTGTTTAACCAGTACATCTCAAAAAACTAACTGCTCGAAACGATAGTAAATATATTTTTACAACATATATTTGTGAAAACTTCCTTGTTGTAGTATTCACAAGCTTTAGATATTCCGTATAATATCAATTGCTATTTTCCTTGATTAAAGATATAAGTAAATTCATCTTATGTGATTTCCAAGTACAATATTTAACTTGCAATTATGTAAAGCCTGCAGTATATGTATTTTCGCGTGAATATTCTTCGTTAAATTTTGCAATCTGCGAGTTTGACTAGAGTCGACAGGTCATTTCGTTACAATACGAAAACAGAGTCTTATCGTAAAGTATGGCCAACCGGTGTGGCATTCCGATCGATAAGAATATCGACAGTATACGAACTGATTTTGTATTATGTAATGAATGACCTTCGGTAAGATGATTTGTAACGTGACTTTCTCAAAAGCAGCTGATTCAATCATTTAAATTTCACAGATTCTTTTTCGTGTTACACGCACCTCTGATTGCAGGGATTTCCGATGAGAGCGGTGAATGTTTTATATTCGTCGCCAGGTACCAGCGCGCCGGTGCGATTGAAGTCGCTGAAGAGAGGCGAAAAATACATCGACGAGTCATTCGAAGAAGCACAAATGGTATTCCCCTGTGCATCTTTTATGAGGACCTCGTCTATGGAGCAACATTTTCCCACTAAAGGTAAGTGCCTGTATTCCTCCGGCATTACGGTCTCATTTTGCTGAAACCAAAATGTTGAATGTATTTTGTGTTTGTTGTCGGAATGACGCTGTCGATATATCTCGGCATTCTCAGAAAACGCAGCTTAAGACGTGTCGTGAGCGTAAATAAGAGAATAATCGCGTGAATAATGATCGAAATTGTTGGCGTTATAGAGCTTGTCACTTATGAAAATTGATTTCAGATCTTTTAAGACAGATTCGAAGTCGGCGGCAAACAGTTTCATGTTTTCTTACAACTTCGGAAGTTCTGTGAAACAATCTTTACAGGTTTACACGAGCATAAATCGATGAAACAACAAACGCGTAATATCGCAATTTGTAAACTAATAAATTAACTGCACATTTTCGAAGAATTTATAGTTTTCATGTCAATTCACATGGCACATCGGCAAGAGTTGCCGATTTGCAGCACGAGGCTCGTTCGCATATCTTCTTTTAGAGATACCTTGTTTTTCTCAACTTCTCGATTTCTTATGCAACCTCGCAATTCAGAAAAGATCAAGTATTTGCGTAAGAGCTTTTACAACCGACGTTATCTGGACAATATCAAGAAACTGGTATCGATATATCAGTTACTCCATCTAAATATACTCCGCGAGAGATGCAAAATACGTGAAACTCAGACAAATAAATACGAAAGCCAAGTTTTGGTAAATCATAAATGTCGAAGATGTACTTACCAATGGGACAGGATATATGGTGGGTATCGCGTCACTCGTGCACTCAATTGGCGCCAATAAATACACGAAAAGGACGTAGACGCAAATGAGTCGCATCCTGGACAGATAGTTGAGGCTTATCAAAGTCTATCGAGTCGATTATATCGAGAACGCACTCGAAATTTATATTGCGTCAACCTTTGAATCAACGCGCGTCAAGTGCTTTGCATTGATCATAATCGAACTTGGAATTTGTCAGTTACTAGACTTCGAAAATGGAAATGGTAATTCGACCTTGCTCCGAATTACACCTACGATTGCAACGTGCGATATTCGTCGCGACATTTAGGCGAGACAGGCGCTTCCGTTCCTCTTTCGTCACTCGATATCATACTAGATCGTGCGCATTTATCTCGTCACACCCTGGTTGCACTCGTCGATAAAGTCTTCCATGTAACGCGAGTGTATTCGCTCGATCGATGCCGGTTTTAATTGAAGATTTCAGTCAGCTTTTTCTCTATTTTCTTCTCTTGTGTTTGGTTATAGCCGGCTTTTGTGGCTTAGTCAGACAGAGAAATCTGAAGCTCTTCAGAATTGTAAAATCAGGACTATTAGCGATGTATTATCGGTTGTTTCTCCGATCACCTATTGTATCATTATCTCGCACTCTCACCATCGCACCGATTTTTTTGAACGACGTCTACGCACCGCGAGTACCTGTGTCATCAATCACATTCAATGTCCGTGAAAGCATTAAGTCATCCGGAAATTCCTACCAGAATCCGTGGTCCGAAACACCTACGGCGTAAACAGTGAAGATAAGGAAAGTTTTTTAATTCATCGATTGATCGATCATTACGCGCAAATGCAACTTTGTACCATAAAAATTGCTTTTGTGCTTGTAATGTAATTGAATTGATTAAAAAAACTCGCCTACGTTATCATACATTTAAAATAATGGATTTCGTCGTGAAACAACGTTGGCTCGTTCGAAATTTAAATCAGTAATGACCTCGAAACACGAAATCCTCGTTCAAATGCTTAATTATTTCGCACAAGATTGAGACAATCTCATCGGCACGACGGAGACGTCACTTTCAAGAATTATAGGAATGTCGTATCAAGATAACGAGCAACCGCCGAATGCGGTCATTCACCTATAATTCCCGCTATTTTATTATTCAAGAAACTCGTAAAGAATGATGAGAAGCGAACCTTAACGTAGTCCTGCGGTAAGAGTTTCCGCTTATTAACTCAACTTCTGTGTATTATTATATTTCCCCTCCGGTACCAAGCCGGTCCTCGAAATTAACGTCTCCACGTGTATACATTGAAAATAAGGTGAACTTACGTAAGACTGTATCAAAAATTCGTAGATCCTCGCTGTTATACAGTGCGCGATCGATTGTTTTTCGCGAATTGGTGAATTATTAAACACAGAGTACTGCGATTAATTGATCATGAAAGATCTATGCACGCACACACACACACACACACACACACACACACACACACACACACACGCTCGCTTGTATTTAATCTTCGTGTCGTTTAATCTTCAAAAAGTACCATTTTCTTCAGTCGCGAAGTGTGATAAGAAGTCTCGGCACTTGGTATCGATTTTTCTACAAGATTTCTCACTCTCTCATCAAACAGATTTCCTCATATATTTCCGCGAGATTATTTTCATTTTTAAGCGAGATTCTTTCGGTTGCTACAATCAGAGATCGGTAAGATCTATACGCGAAACGCGGCTTTACTGCGATCGAAGTCTGAGAACTGACTGGCCGGACACCTCGATCCGCTGGTGCCTTTATCGAGGAAGCCAGAGAAAGAGAAAGAGCGCGATGCACGCACTCTGACGAACGTGCCGATGGCTAAGCTCATACGTATGAACGTGATATATACGAAAAGTATTTCACGGGGTGGGCGTTATCGATCGTTCAGGACAGATATTTGTTCAACCTGGTCAATTCGCTAAATAATGGCGTAACCGGCCATTCTAAGAAAAACTCATCCCTTAAGATGATTATCATCAAACTCTGATTAATTTAATCGCCATTTATTCGTCAAGTAATATAGACGATAATTTGTCAGCATGTAATTTGTTAAAATAATTATAAGTAGAAATTTTAGACCGAAAAAAATTAATCAAATAGAAAAAAAAATTTCTTTTATCAAAGTGAATCTTTTATTTAGATTTATAAATGTATTTTTCAATTTCTTGAACTGTATCGATTCAATTTGTCGGACTTGAAACGCAATTATAAGATGAAGCTAAACATAACATTATAAGTTACAATATTATTTAATTTAATAACGATGTTAATAAGTAAAGAACTTATTGTAAAAAATAAGTATTATAATTTATTAGAATTGTTAAGTTTTGTGTAGGAGAAAAAATAAGATTTCTTCTTTGAGAAATAGATATAAAATCGGGAATATGACGAAGTATATAGAAACTGCATTCGTAAGCAATTCTACCGGTTGAATTAATAGGAATTTAGTTAAAGTTATCTCCTTAAGAGGGCTTAACTAACTTTATCTCTTAAAGCCATTGTGCAATGCTAGCAAATAAATTCGTTGTATATCGTAAATTTTACTTGCTATAAATCATATAATTAATCTACTTTTACGCTAAATACGTAGATTCTCGTTACATCTGAAATATAAATACACTTTAATGTTTACAGAAAGTGTCACGTGTGACTTACATGAGTCATACACGTGCGTCGCGCATTCTATTAAAAGTTTTTTCAATGAAAAATAGCAAGGAATGCTTAAAGGGACGGCTCATTGACATTGCAAAATTGTCTGTTCTTATAATAAGTTAAAACGAACGCAAATCGTCTGTATCCTGGAAAATCTCGACTTATCGTTGGAAAATCTGACGCAACGTATACATTTTTTTAGAGATAACACGAGTACTTATACTCGAGTAATATAACGACAAAATCGCATTAGATCATTACCGAGATTATAAGTACGTAAATATACATACAGACAAAACAATTTTAAGAATTTTTATCATCTCTAGCAATGTAACCGTTTTTCACTCTGCGCAGCAAAGACAAAGTGTTTTTTGCTGGAGCTACTTTTATTTAATTTTTGGTAAGAGAGGAACCACAGGTATTATCCGCCGGTAGACATTCGAGCTATCTTATAGGGAATCGCCACGTCATTTGCCGGTTCGAGCCTCCAGTGTAAACTTATTAATATTTCACAAGTAATTCAATTGGCGCTTCCTCGAACATCTTAATCAATCAAGTCTTCTGCCGCGGGGTGTGTCTGTTCCACATGTTTTAGCTTTATGTACAAAACGCAGCGGGGTGCAACGAACGGAGTGCAAACGAAGGCTGAGTTGGCGTGAGACTCGCAAGGGTGTTACAGCAAGGCATAGAATTAGACTGTGTCTCTATTTTGGTCGATAGGATGCAAACAACTCACGTCTATTCCGAACGTTCTTCAAAGAATCATTATTACTGCTGTATTGTATTATTTAAATTTATTTTATATTTGAACGTTGTTTGCATTCAACGCTTTGCGCTTTTCTCTGTCATTGGGTTGAAGTGACGGGACGCGATAAGGAAATAAATTCGTTCAGAATTTCCAGACGAGAAAACGAGTATCTAAAAATTACGTAAAAACGTAATTTTCTGCAAATAGAACAATTTTTTGTTAATAACGGAAAAATAACATATTGATATTTACACATGCAATCATTATCAAGATACAATCTGACATTATTAATAATGTGAGAAGTAGATTCAAATTATATGATTTGCGTTACCGTCTCTGTTTCTGAACGAAAGAATTTTGCTCTGAATTCGAAGGAAAACTTTTTTAAACCAAAAATTGTTTACACGATCCGAATCCGAATGGACGTACTCATCGTTCGTAAAGTAAATTCGACTTACGGGGCGTGGGTGACTTCTTTATTTTACTTTAGCCGGCCTAAGCCCAGGTTACAGTCCAAAGTTCAAAATACAGAGATATGCCGCGGTGCCGTGACGTCATGTAGATTGTAACTTTGAGTTTAATAGTCTTATCGGTTTTGCGCCACACACGTTTGAATGTGATATCAGGAAGTTTCATACATAGTCGAATATGTCATTATGATGATTGATAAAATCTCTGACTCTGGGACGAGACTATAAATATAACGCTTGACGTAGAATGCACAATCTCGTCTCATGATGTGAGCGTAGGCTCGTCTGGCAAAATGAGAGAGACGAAGGAGCGATGACGTGTTCAGAAAGAGAGAGAGAGTGAGATGCGTTGGTAAAGAAATTTATGTTGTGACGTCTGAGACATCCTACACACATGATAGAAGTGCCGAGTAGACGTCACACGTTAAAAGACCCTATTACACTAATAAAAATTCTCGAAAGAGGATCTCTATATATAGGAAAAAAATGACGATATTCGATTTGAATCTGACGTAAATCATTTGCAGCAATAGTAAATTACCTCTTTTGAAATTTCCAGAAGAGGTTTCTTTTCCTTATACCTATGCCTCTTTTTATGCTAAAGTAAAGCTTATACGAATTTCCTATCGAGAAATCAAAATAACGAGATGAGAATCTTAATATTTAAAAAACGGAAAAACGTCGGCCATTTTTAATTAAGATTTTAGAAGAAAAGTTTTATGTGGATATTTTAACAATGTAAATAAAAATTTAATGATGGATTCAATTTGCCGATTCGATTTGAAATAACTCTTCCTTTTTTAGAATTTTATGATCCTTCCCATTGAGGAATAAAAAGGAAGCAAAATAAAGACTGGGAAAAATTATGTGGACAAAGCGGATAAAATTGATGTTTGCGTGGAGAGCTCAATGCCTCTCTGTCTAATATATATCCGCTTCAAGCTCGCCTCGCGAACTATACTGCTCTCTGTTAAAATATCCCACAGACTCTGAAGTTCACAAGCGGTCGGTAACGCAGCGTATTCACGTGGCACTTAGAATTAATGAGTTTTTCATTAGCAAAATTTGTCATAAGAATCACGCGACCGTAAACGACAATAAGTAAAAACCGTCGTAAGTAACGCGTCGTGGAAGTTGCTCGCTTTAAAAGAACAATGCTTTTTAAGTGCTGAAAAAATTACCAGAAAGATGTTCAAGTAGCCGATCGAAGGCACTCGTTGAACAACAATCTCGTAAAATATTGAACTTTCGATAAAACTTTCAATATACGTAAAACCACCCCGGAATTATTTATGTCGTAAATGTACGTCGCGCGGTCGCAACAGCCCAAGTTTTTCTTGCAAGGCTCGCCAAGTCACACACATACATATACACACGCAGAGGGTCTAGTTCTCGGCGAGTGAAATCTCTCTGGCTTCGGAAACTTCGGAACATAAAACTTCACCATGCCTTTTCCTTCATATATGCACTTCGCATGAATTATTAAAGCGCAGAGTCAGCAGGTTGTCCGCATTTGTATATTTGTGCATTAAGTATACTTCGCTCGGTTTACATTACCTTCGCATTACCAATACCTTTCTTCTCACTATTTCGCTCCGAGGCTGTCTTTCTCGCGTTTTCATTTTTGCCTATAAATCAACTCGCGCCGTCCGTCCCACGTGACCAGCCTGCTCTTTGATCCTATCGAGAACCGATGTGTACGGTGTGCAAATAATTATCTAAATCACTCGATACGCAGAAGTAATTTACATGCATAATAAAATTAAGCGTCAGAGTCGTAAGAGCTAAACAGATCCATGCGGTTTCCGCGAACGTTTATCGCCAGCATTTTCTCTTTTACTTACCTTCAAAGATCAATTTCTAAAGATGATGATGATGATAATTTAATACTTATATCTACGATCGATAGGTATAAAGAATATTTTATTACGAAATAATAATCTCTCTCTTTTTTTTTTTTCTTCTCTAGGATGACTTCGCGCGGGAAATTCGTCGTTTTATCGAGGATTATTCGATGGTGTTCGTGCCGCGATCGCAGACACAATCGCAAGATTTCAAGAACCGGATTCAAGGCAATGCGGGCTTCTTTTCGAGCCGAAGGGCCGAAATGCGACGTCACGCGCGAAATTGTCGCGAGTCTCGCGTGCATCCACGGTCAGTGACGTCGTCGGTTCCTCTGCCTGCGCACTCATCGTGAGCTTCTCGCACGCATCGACATGGTCCACCTGACCTTGGCGAACATATTTCGCCTCGTCTTTTCTTGAAATGCGCAAATAAACGAAACATCAGAAGCTGTTATCAGGCTGGGGACTCAGAATAAGCTCTGATTACGATAAATGAGAAATTATAAAAATACACATTATACAAAGAGGAGGAGGAGGCGATTAATTTTCACAGCAAAATTCATTCTAAACAGAAAATGAAATAATTTTTAAAAAGGTGATTAAAAAGGAGATCCAACGCTATCCTTTGCGACTTTTTTTTCTCGTGTATAAACCATCTTTCCTGAAAGTCACGTAACAATTCTTTTTCGATAAAAGTCCAGTAATTAAATATCAATGAGACTTACCGTTGTGCCTCCTATGAATCTTCTTTTTCATACGTCTTCTCCGAAAAATCTAGTAATTCTTTTTCGATAAAATCTATCCGCAGTAATTAAATAAATACATCCCAAGCGATTCTGGACAGCCTTTGTTTCCTTCTGTCACGAAATTGCATTTCTCACAATCCCTCTATATACGAGATAATGCAATTAATTTTCAGTTCGCGTGCGTCGATTGCAGGTACGGAAATATGGCTTAATGCGGCCTCGTCGGGGGCCGCCATGATCTTTCTCCCTCCTCTCCCTTCCCGCTCCACGCGCCCTTTTTAATAAAAATATTTCCCCCTTCGGCCCCATATCGCGGCCCTTTCCCCTACTCGAGAGAACCCGACTTCATCTCTCTCTCTCTCTCTCTCTCTCTTTCTCATTCTCTCGTTTGCTCTCGCTCGATCGCTCGCGTATCGTGGTGTTGGGGTGAACACGATTCGGGGTCCCCCTTCACTGAAGGCACTTAGCGTGAAGGTATTTGTCTATCGAAAACTATACCCTCGCGCCGAGAAGTCCCCTTTGTATATACGCCCTTTTAGATTCCCTCGCGTTACGCACGAGAATTGTGCCGGTTACTCAGATTTGGAGTGTGCAATAGTTGGCGACACGTGTGCGCGATTTGCGGACAGGATGGAGAGGCCGAGAGAAATCAACTCTGAATTTATCCGAGATCGCGCCTTTTCCCGCCGACATATATAATATATATTATCGCGTTCGCGACGCGCGAATTGCGCCGCGAAAAACGCATGACTGTAAGAATTTACTATATATCAAAAAAACACGGAGATAATTCGCAAACTGCATCTCTGACGAAAATATCCGTGGAAGCCTTAAAGTAATATCATAATTTGTGATAAAAAGATAAATAAAAAAAGGATGATACATTTTTATAAGTTACTTAATCCTCTCTTAGCCTAACATATATTATTATATTACGTTCAAAGGTTAAAATTGCATACTCTCTTATTATCGTCGTATTATCGGTATGCGAACACCATTAATTATCGGCTGAAAATATACGTTTCTTCGGCGTTCGCAATAAATAAAACAAATTTATGTTATTTAAAAAAGAATAAGATAACAAAGGAGTCGACGTCGACGTGTATTATCGCCCGATTTAAATTTTATACACACATTTCCGTGAAATTTCGAGTTCCCATGCAAGCGGATTTTCCACCATAACGCGTTGCCCCCCGCAACCATTCTAGATATCTTCGATCCACACTGCGTAGGCGTGTGCATACACACACGCGTTATGCGTGTCGAGGGTTCGCGGAGCGAGAGGGTAGCGGGAGAGCGAGGGTGGGTTTTGTTTCGCGGAGTGCAACATAATGTCGTCGGGGCGATTAGACGATCGTAAAGCTTGACTTAACTTTTTTCCAATGACCGACCTTCAGCAATCAATCGGCGCTATTGTGACCGGTGTTACCTTCGGTACACTCTGTATACACATGCATATACAGTGCAGACGCTCTCTCCTTCTTTCTCCCTCTCTTTCTCTTTCTCTCTCAATCTATCTCTCGCTGGAACCTTATCTGTCTCCGCCACTCTCTCTGTGTCTGTCTCTCTTCCTCTCTTCGCGGTCGGTACTCGCGAGCCGCTGCCTCGGGGCGAGGGATAAGAGCGTATCAGTGCCGTTACCACTTATAATCGTACCCTGTTCCAAAGTGTAGAAAATTATCATTTCTTACAATTTTACTCTGCATCACGTTTAGGATATAATGAAATTATAACGCATGTTTCATATCGCCGGACAGAGATTTGGAATCATAAATTTTATATGCAGATTGACGTCATAAAAAACTTTATTTAGAAAACAAATGTTTCACAAAAACTTTCAGAATCATTGATTAAAAAGATATCATTGGTTAAATAGAAGCTAATACTCTTGTAAGATATTTTTCTAACATCAGAGGATACGTCACATTTACTACAAAATATACATTTGATCTTCAATATGTGCGCGTATAAAAAATTCAAAGAATATTTTACGATTTTATTAAATATACTTATTTTCATTTTATTAAACCAACCAATGAATGGATGCAAACATTTTACCTCTTAAAAAAGTTCAGATACGATATTTACTGACAAAAGGTATAATTATTCGTTAAGAAAAATGTTTACAATCAAAAGTATCACTTCAAAGAGCGAACGACCGCAATCTCTTCTCGAGTTACACGAAGAACGCGCGTTCGCTCGAGCCGCACCTGCGTTGCGATTCCGCGGAGCGGGGGCGGCGAGGACGACGGCGGTGGCGGCAGCGGTGGCGGCGGCGGCCGCGGCCGCGGCGGCGTAGAGGAAGACAACGAGGAGGCACCACCGCCTGGCCAGTAGCTCCCAGACAGTGACTCCGCGTGTAGCGTGTAACCGGTGGGCGACCTGCAACGCCCGCCACCGTGTGTTATGTCATCAATGACAATCCCAGGACGCGGTGCTCCAAATTCGGCGTGGGTGAACGCGAGTGATCGATAAAGATTAAGTGGATGCATGCTCGGTATATTTCTACCTACAAACGAAACTCACGCTTGCAAACTTGAGCGTTTACCAAAAGGTGCATCCCCCAATTGAATTTCCGTGACTCCCCGAACGTCGTCGCCGCGTCGCGTCGCCCGGCACACGTTTATCTTCCCTCGTGGTATCAGTCCTTCGCGCTAGATAGTAACTAGATAATTAGGCTATATTAGCGAGAGACTGACTCGCGTTGGCCGCCCGATGGGTCAAACTCGGTGCCCAGCAATTGCGAGCTTATGCGAGTAGACGCGCCCGTCGTATTCCCATTTGGCGGCGCGACATCAGCGGTGTCACGGTTCGATAGCCGGACGAACGCCGGCGAGCCCGTCCGCTTCAGCGGCGTCAACGGTGCGATCGAATTCGGGATCGGGAGTGTATGAGCGAATGCCGACGAGCAGCTCTCGCGCAGTCACGGCAAAACGATAGCGACGAAGCGTGGTGGCAGTCACGACATCCGCATGCGACAGGATTTGGTCCCGCGGATCAGCGGCGGAAGCTTCGTTCCGGGTCGACAATGGCGCGGTGGCCTTGAGGATCGATCGCGCGGGAGCGAGTCGGGTGAACGGTCGGGGTTTCGGTCTGGCGCGATTGAATCCGCGCGATCCACACGCCGCGCGATCGTTTCGCCTACCGGGTGTCTACGATGCGCGGAACGGTAATCGAACGAACGCGTCGTCATCGTGTCGAAAAGATACGCCATCGAGACGTGCGGAAACGCGAACGAAAGTATGTGAACTACGAGACATACACGTAGACAGGTTGCGCGCGCGTGCCGAGAAAATCGCGTGTCGCATTACGCGGTGGTTGCAATAATTCGATAACGGTCGCCGGTTGTCGCCCGAGTCATCATCGATCGATCATCGGCAGTCGGAAGAGACCGGAAGCAATCCCGTCGGACGAGAGAGACAGAATAATCACCGTTCGTTGAATGGAGTAATGAGCGGGGCCCCTGCGTGGGGCACAGTGCCCCGTCGTCAAAGACGTCACCATCACCATCACCACCATCACCACCATAATCATCAGAAAGCACATCAGAAGCGCGTCCGCGACGAAGAGTCACGAAACGAGACGCTGGATGAACCCGAGGAGAAACGACCGAAGGTCAATCCGATTTTCCTGTGGGCGTCGCAGCGTGAACAGAAGATCATCGAGGTGAGATGCGAGGACTACGATAAACGTAATCGCATCAAACTCACCAAGACCGCGCAAGGATGGCGTTCGATACCGCGCACTACGTCCAACATGTACGCGGTTGCTTGCAAGAAGACGGGCATGGCCGACACGTCGCTGGCATCCTCGGTCTCGTCCAACGACGAGAAGGAGAACGGCAAACGATGCCTTCAAGAACCGGCGAACACGACGGCGAGCTCTCTTCGATGCTCCCATCCGCTAATATATTCGCCGAACGGCACGACGAACGGTTTGCTTACTGGCGACGGCGTAGGCAAAAAGAGGCAAGGGTACGATGAAGAGACGAATCGTCGAGGATATTCATCTCCCTTGGGAGCTAGCGACAAGGTAATTAACGATAACGAGGACAGAGAAGAAAACGGCGAGGAGGATAAGAATTGCGAGCAGAACAAGCCAAAGGATCTATCTATTCTGAACAGTGTGGATAGTCAAGGCTGGATCAACCTGCAGAGATTGCAGATGGACAAGCTGTTTCAGCCGCGCGTCGTGCTGGAACTGCTGCAACTATCGCAACTTCCCGAGAGCGCGCATCAAAATGTCGTTCACCACGCGAAAAATAAGGACGCGATGGCGAATGAGACGAAGCGGACAGAGGAAAGTAACGAACGGAATGAGAAGAACGCTGTGACAGAAGAGGATGAAGAGAAAAGGGAACAAGAGATGGACAGTGAAGAGACGGTGGAGGAGGAGAGCAGCGAGAAATCGAACAAGGCGGGTATTCAGGACATATTGAACATGATAGATGCTACAGCTTCGCCCGTTCTCGCCACTGATACCCCCAGTGCCGACTTGCCGGTAGACTCCACTAAGACTTACGAGGTCCTCGACGAGAAGCCGTCCGTTGAACAGGTCAAGGACGCCGAGCTCGACGTGAAGGATCGAACGAGTAGCGTATCTAGTTACGAGACTGAAATCGTCGATCAAGACGGCGAGTTTGACGATAAGCTGGAGGTGCACGAAGAGAAAATCTTGAAAGATTGTTGCTTGCAAGAGATGGAAGACACGAAGATCCAAATGGAGAACAATCTCGGGCTTCTTTCAACAGAGAGTAATGCCAAGACGACTCCGAATTCCTGCAAAATCGCCGAGGCCGACGGCGGTTTCATCGTCGGTCAAACGTCGAAATGTAGATCGGAATCTGTCATCACGTGGCAGCCGAGCATACCGGCCGAGGAAGAGGAAGCGCCAGACGAGCCCGGCGATCCGTCGAAGCTCGATTACGACAGCTCGAGAATCCTCAAAGCCCTAAGGAATACGCCAGGGATCTCGGTGTCCATAATGAGAAATGAGGCGAGCACACCCGAGGTCGGCAAGAATCCGATCGTGCCGCCAGCGAGGCCACCTTCAAAGGCATCTTCGTCGAGCAGGTCGCCCGATTCTCAGGCGGAATGCGTCGAGAAGCTATTGAAGAATGCAAACTTGGACGGTTCGCCTCGTAATCTGCCAGGTCTATCGATCATTATACCGAACTACCGCTACAAAAGTGTCTCCGGTCAACTAACAACCTCACCGAGCATAAAGCAGCGTGTCGAATCGCCCGAAAGCACCGTTAGCTTCAACAAGGTCGACGTATATCCGGAAATGAAAATTGACGAGTTTCCTCACGAAGAGGACCGAGACGAGGAAGAAGACGACGACGACGACGATTGCGACTCGCAAGTTATGGAAGACCTTAGACAGCAGAAAGCGGATTCGCTGGCGTACGACGGTATTGACGCGGATTACTACAACGGGCACAGTACCAAGAACAATCAGGAGGATCGCAAAATTCTGCCGGAGAACGTTAAAAGCGATTCTGCCTGGACTGGCTCTGGTAAAAACAGCGAGGCGCAAGCCAAAGGCAAAGGATCAGGATATCGAGATCTCGAGCACTTCGACGAGCAGGTCCTGGAGGAGCTGCGATCCCGTGGCACTGTAGTAGTCTCGCCGCAACCCAGCGGAATTCCTTGTTCTCCTGCGTCCAGAAGACCATCGTCGGCTTATCTCGAGAGATTACTCCCTAGTCCGCCGTGTTCGGTGTCCTGCTCGGAGGATGCCAAGAGCGAAATAACGCTCAAGAACATCCTGGCCTCGTCTAACTGTGCGGATCCGCGAGACTATGAAAGGACAAAGGAGGGAATGATAATCCGATCCGATCAAAGCGCCGATCAGCCCATTTCTCGACCCGTGCACTCGTCGAATGTCGATAGAAATACGAGAAGGACTAATCAGCACAGCTTCCAGGAACGTCTGAACGTTCACAATCAAGAAGTGAGGAATTCTGGCAGGCCAATGTCCAGCGGCGACATTCACAGTACCTTTTTCGCGATGACGGAGCGTGCTGCGCCCAAGAGACCGATGTCTGCCGAGTGGCAGACCGGGCAACGGCAAAGGAACCAAGCCGTTTATTATCAAAAGACCGTCGACAGAACGAGAGGCCGCTCGACCGATCATCAGGAGCAAGATCAAATCATTTGCGCCACCTCCAGCAGCACTGACAAATTTCTGGATCCGGCGAGACAGCTTCGCGAACTGATCGAGACTGTCGGCCATCTGATCCCCGATCCTCTCCTAGTTCCTCGCGACTATTTGCCAGGTCTGGCTGCCGCCCCGGCGACGGAGATACCGAAGTTACTTGCCAGCAGACCCGAACTCAGGCTACCCGAGGCACTCACCAGACCCGACCTCCTTCGGGATCCTGATCTGCTCGTGATATCGCTGGCACACTTACAGCACGTATTGGACCACGGCGAGGGCCCGGTCTCCAGATCGCAACAATCGCGGTCGCAACTACCTAGCGCCGTCGTCAACGGCACCACCGTTATTAAAGGACTGTCTCCTTCGGCGAACGGTAATGGCGCCGTGAGAGACGGCGGGTTCAACGTTTTCGCTAACAGACCCAAACTCAGTTGCAAGCCGATTTGTACGTTGATGCCGTCGTCGCAGCCCATGGACTTATCGAACGGCGGCAGATCGCGCATCAATCACTATTCGCCCTTGCTCAGAGTACGCAGCGGACTGCTTAAGCAGGAGCCGGAAGTGAGCTCTACTGCAAGCTCGCCGGACGAGTCGCAACTATGGCATCCGTTATTTGGCAGGTAAACATTAATCTTTACGTTTGCTTTTCGCTCTTCCACCTCGCACTGCCGTCTCAAATTTCCTTTGTGCTGACCCGAGCTCTGCCGAGCAAGTGAAAAAGGACGAACTGATCGTGCACTGCGCTCGCGCACGCGTCAAATACAATAACATAAAAAATACCTAACTTTCTTAACAGAGACATGGAAATATTGATTGGCATCTAATAGATTTCGGTGTGAAGACTAAAGCTTGCTTGATCGCTTTCGAGAAAGCGTGTTTTATTTAGATATTTTCTTAGAATTAAAATAATAATATAATAAATCTCGAATATATATAAATTTTTCTGTAGAAACACAATTTATTTCGATAAAATACTGAATTAATGAGTTTTAAATCGAATTACATTTCTTTTCCGTCGAAGTAAACAATTCCATTAATGCTGGGACAATTACGAGCGAATGATGAATTCGAGGCTGCTCGAGAATAATCGGAATAAAGTCAATTTTGATAACAGTTACATATATTTCTCCCGCTGGGTTATCTAATCATATAAATTACACTGTAATATTTGATATAATCAAACGTTCATTCAGAGCGCGATACATATCCGATAAAACGCACGGAGGATGCTAGCGAGTGGCCGGCACTTCGGATATATTTAGAGCGAAAGAGGTGAACGGAGAGGAAACATAATAAAAAAAATGAACAAAGTGGCATCGATGCTCCGCGTACTCTCGCGCGCAAATAGGTCGGCCTTAATAACGATCGTGACGATCCGGGTGCACGAAAACAATACTGTTGACTCTATCGAGCGACCACGAAGGCGACAGATGAGCAAAGAAACGATAAAGCACGACGACGTTGGAAGAAAATCGACGTACAGCGCGATCGCGGAAAATACACGTCGACCTCTTCCGTGGCTGTTATTAACACACACACACGCATGCAAACATATCCCTGGTCCGTAAAACGATGAAATTTGTGTCATTTTATATCGACCGTCTAACCCGAGAGATTCGTCACATCTGTATGAATATGAATCGAGGGACGAGAGAGACTGCTGCATGCTCCACGATTCCGTTTGATTCGCCGAACCCAGGTGAAATCGACGATTCGCGACGATGACGGGATTCTCATATATTTGCATCTTAATGACTGACGAACTCTATACCGCGACGTGACTAACAAACTCACCACACCGGGTCTGCCACTCGGGCTTATAACGAGCCGATCGTGCACGTCGTACGTACATCGACACTGTTAAATATTTAAATTAGATCGAACGCCCGTGCGCGACAAGGCGCCCTCGCGCCTCCTACGTCGACAGGTCGAGCATGCATGATCTACTACACCTTTTCCCGCGAAGGCGTCGCGTCGCGGGAAGGATTGATGACCGTCGTTAAACGTAATTAGCAACAGAAATAGCGCTTTGTGGGAAAAAAAAAAAAAAATAAAATAAAATAAGTCGAAACGCGATAGCAAAAGTTTCCACATGAAGCTATATATTTCAGTAAATTTCCACTTGCCTCTCATTTCCGAAGAGAAACGGCCGGTTCTTCGAGTTCCTTTATTCTCACCGTCTACAAAATTTTACGAAGCTTTCGACGTTCTACACGTCGTCTACTTAAAGCTTAGAATAGAATCCTCGAAATTGTGGTATATCGAAGTTTTTGGCAACGCTCGCACGAAATGCGCAGTTTATCTCACGAAGGAAATCTTGTGATCAGGAAGTCGCCAGCTTCTCGATCCTGCGACAAATACTCGCCAGCTAATTGACGATCGAGGCATCTCTAATTAGGATCGCCTCGATCGGCTGTATTGGCACAACGCGAAATTGGGTCGTGGCAACGCTTCTCGTCCTACGTTCGTTTGCCCATGTCCAATTTGCTAGCTCGACGTCGACGACGACGGCGACGACGGAAAAGCGTCGGTATTGCGCAAGTCCGCATATTTAGGATTCATAGGCGCGAGTATAGATTCGAAGGACCGATAAGTATACGTGGGTAGAAAGGATAAGGTTATCCAGTGACTGTATGCTAATTCTTTTCGACGGTCACGTCAGGAAGGACACGTCTGCGACGTCGTTATTCGTGTGAAGGATCGCTTCATTTATTATGTTTAGATCGCTTGGAAGCTGCTTCGATTAATCAGCCTTGGATTAATTTTATTAGTGTAAGACTGCCACTTTCTCGTTTGTCCTTCGAATCACGTTTTATTCTATGTATCAGAGTGACAAGTTTGTTTATCCTTTTCCTTATTCAGGGCAAATATAAGTATACGTCACGCTGTGATAAAATTAATCGTTTTACGTATTCATATTATATATATATTCGTATAACATAAAAACATATTTTTCGACGTGAAAAAAAACAATTTTAATTTATAGAAATTTCTTTCAAAATCTTCCTAATAACCAAATCTGTTTTAACTGAATACAAAATAATTTAAGTCGTGAAATTCATTGATTTTTACCTCGTTAGGTGACCAACGAAAATTTCTTGTTTTTGTCGCGTTTATGGAAATTGTTATTTGTCGATTATCGATTCGCCATACCATCAGAGAAAAGTAGTTTGCATTAACTCTCTTCGTATCTCGTTAATGAAACTCGAGAGACAAGAGGAAACGCAAGAAACTTCGTCGGCAATTAATAGTCGCGGGTCGCTCGAAGGAGACAAAGAAAGACCGACCGGAAAGTCCCGGTCTCTCTCGCGTTTGGGATTACACGGTGCTTGATCGCGCGATCTGCCCGACGTAAACACGAGCACCAGCCAGAGCGCTATACGTGTGCGGTACATGCACGGCCTCGAAAGGCGCGGGTGCCGAACGAACGCCCTTTCGCCACGGCAGAGCACTTGTGTAAATAGCATTAGGATGCTACTCTCCGCCAGCAAGCGGACACGGACGGCTTTAATGAGAGGGAGAGGCATTAGAGGAGGGCCCTCGTCGTCGTCGTCATCGTCGTCGTCGTCGTCGTTGTGTGTGACGTCGACACGAACATTCATCGATCGGGCACGGGGAATTCGAAAGCGCGAAGGGTCCCGGAGAGAGGGAGGGAAATGCTCTGGACAGGAAGCAAAAATTTCACCGGGGTTTAACCCTCTCGCGAGCCGAACATTCGAGGCAGAGAGATGAAATCAATTCGTTATTCCGGTGTCAGCTATCTCGCCGAGAGGATTGTTCCGGGTATTCTTATTATTTTTGAATATTCAGACGTAAATTGCAATTAAATTTTAATTTGCAGTTCGAATATCAAATGTCCGCAGCAGTTCGGTTTGAGCAAATATACGTGTTTTAGTATAAATTATGTGTACACAGAAGGTACGGTTTTGTTGAAATAACTTAATATTTAGCTAGATACATATACATATATATATGTGGAAATAATTTTGTTAAAATATCAAAATAATTATGTAGAAAGTTCAAGCATGTTAACAATAATGCTGGAAAGTTCTCACATTCTAGCAACTTATAGTTCGAGCATTATATATAATTATTTTGATGGTCAAATAAAATTATTTTCAGATCTGTGTATCTAGCGAAATTTTTAAATACTTCAGCAAAATAATGTTTCCTATTTACATAAAAAGTAAAATATGATTTTATATTACAATAAAATAGAGAAAGAGCATACGCGTGTGAGAAATGCCGCTTGAGAAGAACCGCCGCTTTATCTATGTAAGCAAAAGGCGATATCATATGTCTTCGATATGAAGTTACATTAAGCGCATCGTGTAACGACAATATTTTTTCTATTATTTGCCCATACGGCAGCACTTCTTGCATAATTCTCTTGCATAATCCCGTTCATTCTTCACATGGCAACCGTCGCAGAAAGAGTTCAGCTGAAAATATGTCTCGGAGTATCGCTTCGATTAGTATTCGTCGTGCAACTTTGTAAATCAACAGGATGTACATCACCCGTTGATAAGATTTTCTGCGCGTGTTGCAGAAAGCGCGCGGCATCGTGCTACGTCAACTAATCGAGCGATAATTAAAAAAACAGACAGCTCTAGTGTTGTTTTCAATGATGTAACGAATGAATCAATACCGCAGGAAACAGCAGGAAGGGTCGCACATCATCATCCCTGTCCTCGTAATTAATTCACATGCCGGTAGATGCAACAAACCATAAAGCGATCTTGATAAGTGTAACAGCGTATTATATCGACAAGCAAAATTATATAGTAATGGTGAAGTAAGAAGTCTGCGCTGAAATTATGCGAAAAGATGCAATCAAGTATACTTTTACATGCGATAAATCTTAAATTATTGAACGAATATTCCAAATATTTATCTCAAACCCGAATACCATATAATAGCATTATTAAATTTCAAACGATCGATGGTAACCTAATCCCTTGAGTTAAATAACGTTTTGTTAATTTTATATTTCTCATGTGTGTTATAATGTAAATAAATTAATTTATTTCTATGTGGATAGCTTCGAAGTGAACAAGTCCATATCAATGTATGCACTTACAATTAATAAAGTTATTCGGATTTGGATTTAATCGAGATGTATCAAATTTAATCTATTACTCAGTAAACTAAACTTGATTTATTATTTAACAAATCGAATTTATACATTTTCTCAATTTAAGTTGTTTAACTTCATTATGCCAATTAAATTAATGATATATTAAAGAGAAAAACAGTGTGGCGACCTTTAGAAAGTAAAAAGTAACTCAAATTAGGTTATAATTCGACATTGCAAATTTAACAGCTAAAAATTTGCAATTTGAAATTTCTCCGGTTGATTTTTTCATAAATTCACACAGTGTGTTCGATCGTGATCGAATAAATCAAATTCACACGCATCCGCCTGTCCAACTACGATAATAGCCGGCGATATTTTCTCGTGGAATATTGCACACTCCCGTGCCCGATTCTGTCCTACTCTACGATGGAATCCGAGATCTCCCGCCATAGAATTGGATCGGCAGGGACGTAGCTGTCGACGAAAAGTTTCGAGAGCCGGCACGATTTACGAGACGTGCGATCCGGGATCGGCCGACGCTTGCCGGCCCTGAAGATTCACCTCGCCCACGTCCACGCCCACGTTCCCGCCGCAAGGAGAGAAAGAAACTACACGAGAAAGGGAGACAGGATCGGGAAACGAATGGGGAGGGAGAGAGAGAGAGAGAGAGAGAGAGAGGGATCAAGAAGCGCGAGTGAAACCGAAAGAGAGATGAGGAGGACGACTTAAAGTCAAAGGAAGAAAAAGTCGCTGGACGGAGAGTAGCTCATTGCCGTTCTCTTCTTCCCTTTTCTTTCTATTCATCTCTATCCTCCACTCTTTTTCTTTATACCCTTCTCAGTTTCTCGATACGTTTCCATCCTCTTCTCATTCGGCGTTCTTCCTTCCGCCTCTCCTATTTCTGTCCAGTCTCGTCGTTACCTCACTTTCTCCAGCTCGTTTCCTCTATCCACTTCTCTCGTTGCCTTTTGCTCATCGTTTCTCGTGCCTATAGCTTTATATAATTTCGCTTCGAACATTCGCGATCCGGAGCTGTCGAGTTTACGGTATCGCTTATAAAGTCGGCTGTGTCAATGACGAGAGCATCGCGACACAGTGATCAAGCCCGGGGGTCATTGGTCCCCTGGGACTGCCACGGGGAGACCCCTTCTCTATACTGTCTCTTTCCCATCCTGCACTTCCCCGCCAACGTCAGCCGTAAGGTATATCACCAATGTGAACGCCCCTTTAAAAGCGGATCGATGATCAGTAGGAAGTGCGCATACGTCGTTAATTCGCTCCGCGTCCGTACGAAAGGGTGATAACACTAAATTTTCAAACCTATTTTAGGATAGTTCGGGAGAGAAAAATTCAGTTTGCAATAAAAACACAAAATTGTTTTTTCAATTGCATAAAGAGACAAATATGAGAGAAGGTTTAATAACTTGTGCCTATTTCTACTCCAATGTAAATTAAGTTTTAATCTCGGTGTTTAATTTACACTGTTTGAAAAACCTTTTCTAATTCCTTGAAAAAGTAAATTAAATTAAGATTAAAGTTAATTATCTACATCGATAAAAACGGATATTAAGAGCGAAAAAGAACCATACAATTTATATTCCGACGCCGATGTGTGCTCGACAAGAAAGTATCGATCATCCGCGAAGCCGAAATATGTATTATCGAGGAATGTACTAGCAATATGAAGGTTAATACTTCCTAGAAAAGAACTCAACTTATAGCTATCCACAGGAAGTAAAATTACAACAATCGTATAATGTAGATAACTTCGGGAGAAAGTTGGCCGCCAAGTTCCATCGCTTCCGAAGAATAGGACGCGGAACGAGAGAACTCAAAGTGAACGAAAGTAACGACTGTCGGACGGACGGTGAACTCGATGCACGGTAATCTAAATTCGTTCGACGGAATCAAGAATTGTAGTTGAGACTGTGACGAATACGTCACGTCGTCGGACGCATATAGGATAAATGAGTTAAAGATAGGTCAGATAGGCGAAAGAAAATCGATCGAGACGAAGCGTTCCTCGTTTTTACGTCTTGATGACAATTTTTCTCAGAACATTTCATATCATTTTCCAGAATATATTTATGTAAATTTCAGATTTTTTTTCATAATTTATAAATAATTTTATAACCTGTCAGGAAACTTTTTGTACAAATTTCACGACATTTTCAGAAATGCCAAGAAAGTTTGCGTCTCTTCTAAAATTTTACATATACTTACGTGAATTACGAAATATATGTTCCATGATGCTTCTCATTCTATATAATTTTTGATAAAATCTTACAGAGTCTAAAGAAAGTTTAAAATATTTTTTCAGAAATTGTGAGATGTGAGAGATCTTAGAAGTTTTAAAATATTTTAAAATTCATGATCATATATATGGAACAAAATTAAGAAAATATATGTATGTGTATAAACTTCTTCAGTATATTTTTTAAAAAAGTGTTTCAATTCGTGCAAAACTCTGAGAACAATTTTCACCACCTACAATTTCCTCGCTAAAAAGTTCTATTGTTCGCGTTCGTCGTACTATTCATTAACGATGTACTCTCGGAGCCTTTTTCATCTCTTATTTAAGCAGAGGGACACGGCGCCGCGTCCGCTTCTAAGTTTTTATAAAAGGTAGCCATATACATGTTTAATGCGTGTCGGGACTCGGCGTCGGACATTCGCGTGCGGTGCTAAATAATGAAAATAGGAAATCGGACATCGATCGTCGGGAAATCCGCTCATCACCAGGTTGACGACGCGAACGTTGTCACGCGACCTTGAAGTAGAATATTTACGCAATGAGAGAGCCAAAGCGGAACGGGTACACGACGTGCGCACCACGTGCCATCGTTCTTTGCGACGCGACGCGACGCGACGCAGAGATTCGTACTTCTTCATTAGCACACACGGCCGCGCTCTCGCGGATCAATGCACGCACATTCTCACAGCGTGAACAATGGCCTGTGTTCTTTGTGTTCATTCGCCGCTAAATGCGTCCCTCTAATTCCAAGCATACGCGAAAATTGCACGCGCAGTTACGAGAAAATCAGATATACCGGCTATAATTAACGTGAATGCACGATTATCTGTAATTATATCGCCTGTCGTGTTTATTAAATCCATGTAAAACTTCAATTATTCAGATTAAATTTTTGGAGAGATGTGAACCAATACAAACCCAATAAATTTTTATGTCAACAGCTCTGATTCCGTTCAACAATTTGTAAGATGTCTGCTCGATAATCCATAAATGAGATCGGATTGACGTTTACTTTGCGACGAATATATACCTATTCGCGCTTTCTTTTTTTCAGAGATTTTCGCCATAGAACGACCGGCGTGGAATCTTTCGTGGATCGATGTCTATGTTTAGCCGACGCAAAGTATGGTTGTAGATGCGAGATGAGCTATTTCGGCGCATCTAGGCGTACTTTGTGCTTTCGGGTGCGTTTGTTACTGTTACATGCGATTACGATTCATGGCTTTTTTCGAGCAATCGTTTCTTTTCCCAATTGTCCATCGCGAGCAATAAGCTTTTCGCTCGCGGAGATTCGCTCGGAGAGACTTATGTCTGAGGGTCGAGAATTACATGTACTGTATTGTCGCTTGACGTACGCCACGTGGCTTCTCGGATTAACATCGCCCCCGCGCGAAATCTGCGTTTGTGACAACCAAAGACCAATAGAGCATAGACTGTACTCTTCTATTCTTGTATAAAATTGATCGACACGAATGAGAGAAATCGGACGCAAAGACTAGTTTCTATCTCTTTCTATTCAATCTATCACAATATCTTAGAAAGAGAAGAAGATTGATCGTCTTCACGCTCCCCATCTCTTATTTGTGTGTGTGCGTTGGCCACATTTGATATATCTATATACTATTGTATTTAAGACTCGTCTCAAGTACAGTCTTAAGATGTCACGAACCAATCAAAGGGTGGTACTCATAATTAGACCTTACATTTAAGACTGTCTTAAGTATAATCTTTAGGTAGCGTAAATCAGAGAGCAGTATTAACATCTCAAGGTACTTACACTTATTACTTAAAACCGACTATGAATACCGGTCAGAGGGCCGTATTATAGCATGTTAAGACATCACTTAAGAGTTTTAAGATAGTGATAAATAAAAATAAGAACCACGAATTATGAATGGTCACATTTTAGCACTTAAAAATTTTAAGTGCTTATAAGACGGTTTTAAAATATAAGAACCGACTGTGAATATCGACCTGAGATACGAATGGTGCAGTTCATGCTCTATGTCTTCGGTGACAAGGTAATGATGAAGACACTTGACAACGCGTACTCGATCTTACGTACGTATATATATGTGAACGCACGAGCGAACTCGTAGGAAAAATGAAGAAACGTGTCTTATCATCCACCGCTTTTTTTCTCTTTCACTTTGACACTGGCGTCGTCGTTGCGTCAACCGTCGCACGATGTCGGAGACCGCACGATCGATGAAAGTATAATAAAAGAAATGAAATGAGCGAAGAGGGATTGTAAAGCGAGGAAGAATATTTGAAGACAGTGAGCTTGATCGCGGGTGACGCGGATCGTTTCATTAGAAAAAAAAGTGTATCGCCTGATGTAAAACCAAAGGGGATCGCGCGTTCGTCCTTTGTAGGAAATATCGTGCGCTTAAATGCGAAGAGAATTTACGCAGAAATCGAGGCCATATTTCTAAGAAAAGATAGTGTTATAGACGTTGGTAAATCCGTTTAACACGAGATTTTCAGAAATAGCCAGACATTAAAAAAATCCAATAATCCAGCTAGACTCTTGCTTTTATCTCTTTCTCATGATATATTTTCCATGTCACGTACACGCTGAAAATAAATTCAAATTGAATCACAAGAAAGATGATTGACCTTCGCGATTGACATTGAATTATCGAATAATGTGCGAAAGACGATTTGCAAACAAGGGTGACCGGCATATACACGTGTCAGGTTGACGTGGCCACGTGGCTTTTCTTATGCCGTATGCGTACGTATTTCACTACCCTCTTTTGTACTAAAAGATTCGCGAGGCATTCGGCTCCGCCACGTGAAGCCACATCGCCCACCCTCGGATCGATGTATATATCGACACGTACATGAGCGTACACATGCGTATTTATGTGTGTGTGTGGGTGCACGTACGTGAAAACGTAGGCGACTCTATGGAAGGATGGCTTATAGGCTCACTTCGACGAGCTATGACGTGTGGTTGTGGTGGTAGCATAGACACAGAGAGAAGAACAGAGAAGGACAGATAGTAGGAACGTGGGGAAGAAGAGGTAGGGATGAAGAGAAATAGGATAATAAAGGAAAGTAGAAGAAGACAGAGAGAGAGAGAGAGAGAGAGAGAGAGAAGGAGAGAAGTGTAATCTGCGCACGTGCGGACCAAAAGCACCTCGAGGCTCGATCGATCGTCCTCGTCGCTGCAAAGAGTCGTTACGAGCTGAGTACCGGTAGTGTCACGGTTGGTACTAGGATCCGTACTACAGCACGAAAACTAGCGAGCACGTACTCGACGCTTTCAAGTACGCGAAATGTTCGAAAAGGTTCTTTTTGCTTTAAGTCTGCTGTCTCAAGTTTACCGAGCATGACAATACTATCTGACTCTTTTGTAAAAACTTAATTTAAATTCTACGTGCGAATTAACGATGATCGGGAACGATTGGAGAAAAAATATTTTTTTAATTAAATGATAAATGTTATGTGGCTTAGAATATAAAATAAAATCAAAACGAAGAGCATACAGCCATACAACGCTAGTTGTAATGAACGAATAGTCGTAGTTATAATAACGTTTATTTTGGACTATCATCAGTAAAAATTATTACAATTAAAAATATTACAAAGTCATATTATTAATAACGCAAGATTATAATTAATAACGCAGTCTGTTGTCCTCGTATTTTTTATAATAAAATGTTATTACGTGCTTATTCCACTATCGAAATTGGCAATCCTTTTGTATTGTTTAAAACCGTTTTTTTAAACGTCAATGATTTTTAAATGATCATTTGATTAAGATCCTTCATACGATTCACAAATAAAATAAAATACAAAAATAAAATCTATGAGGTCCGTCAATTGCCACTTTTAACAGAAGATTCTAATCAGGTTATCACAGCATTTGGAAATTCTCTACAAACAAAGGAAATAGAACATTCATTAAATTGATAAATGTTAGAAGCACTTGACGTTTAAAAAAATGGTTTTAAACAATACAAAAAGATTGCCAATTTCGATCGACTAATATGGAACAAGCACGTAATAACATTTTATAAAAAATGCGAAGACAACAGATTGCGGAATTATACTCTTGCATTCTTAATAATATGACCTTGTAATATTTTTAATTGTAATAATTTTTACTGATGATGGTCTAAAATAGACCGAAACCTCTAGACAAATTTAACGTATATTTTAAATAAAAGACATATTCGCTTATTATAATTAACGCTGTGGCTGTATGCTCTTTGTTTTGATTTTATTTTTTAAATTGTTATATACGTATAATATATTTATATATTTTTTATACATTTGTATTAATTGTTATAAATTTATTAAAAAATAATATACGTGTACATATTAATATTTATTATATATAATAAATATTCAATATTTCTCTTTATATATAAAGTATAAATGATATTAATAATTGTTTAAATATTTCCTTCAAGTTCATACATATATACATATAAACGCTCCCGGATATTGAAAGCGAACAATATTTAAACAAAATAATTTAGACAATGACACATGGTTTTTTTTTTTAAGAGACCCTTATTTTACTTCACACTATGAACACTTAGCTCGAAAGACGATCAGTGACACGAGAAAAAGTACTTAGCTTATCAACAGATGACCTCAATAATCATCTAATCTCGATTTAATCACAACCGAAAATGGAAAAACGGTGTTCATAGTGAGGTATAATAGATGCAATTTTGGGTGTTGCCTCTTATCGCGTATCTGCATTTAAGATTGAAAAATTACTTGCGTAATTTCTGATGTAATAAACATTGTATTATTACGAAAAAACATAATTATATGACATATTGCAGTCATAAAAAATACAAAATACTTGTTTCTTTCTTTCTCTCGTCTAATAATAGTTATTCAGTGCATGGTTTAAATATGTCACACGTAATTATAATATAATTTGAATTGTATATATACTGGGATATATATATTTGACTTGTGATCTTTATTATCACTGTATTAATAAACAACTCGTTTAATTCAGTATGATAAACGATGGAACACAAAGAGGTACGGAATCGTTCAATATAATACAAACAAAACTTATCTCTCAATCAACAAATGTCCTTGAACTTTGTACCGTATTAACTGATTCGCGGCAAGAAATTTACATTAACGGGGAAAAGTTCCCAGTCGGAAGTCTGCACGGCGACCCAGCTCACTGACGTTTTTAGGGTAAATGGCACAAAAGTTTCGGCCGACATTCGCCCAGTAGGAATGTTCTTACATCCGAGCCTTACCTCCGAGCCCTCATCAAAATTTCAGTGTCAGTCACGCGGCCGCAACCATTCCGTGTACATATTTCTCTCTCACGTGTGCGCACTAACTTCCCCAAATAAAGTTCGGAACTTCTTCCAGGCTGAACGTGATCGCCAGCACGTGTGCAAACTTTCACGAGAATCGGGAGAAGTTATTAGGCACAATCTCTCTCGTTCGTTGCTTTGCTGCGCCTATTTCTTATAAAATTATCGCTCAAAATAGACGTGCAATTGAGGAACAAAGATATGAAAGAGCGAAAATTGTAGGTTTTTTTTTTTTCTGCACTAAAACTCTCTTTCCCATCTTCGCCAAATATTAAACATGTCTGTACCGATCTCACTTTAAGTTCCAAAAGTGTATACAAGTTCAACTATGAAAAAAAAAAAAAAAAACAGTAGTCTTATATTAATTTCAAATTCAGAATTAACGTTATGTTTGAACGATATATCTCGTAATGAATTATGAATTTTAAACAGATTATGTAGACGAATAATTTACAATATGCTTTGTCATGTGTCTCAGAGAGAAAATTCTCAGATATCAAGTAAAATGTAATGTGAAACATGAAGTTATGTTACATTTTCATAATATTTTATCAAATATTGAGAAAATTCAGCTTTTTTCACGTAACTGTATTACATATAACTGTATCATATATCGTAATCACACCTCAAAGGTATAAAAAGTTTTATGCAAATTTATGCAGTGTGAGATATTGAAGTTTCAGATTTATATGAGTGCGATAATTTTTGTTCGTTTATATATTACATATATAATGAATTCTGCAGGTAATAAGCGAAGACCACTATAAACGAGCTAGCTACCAGGGATTATATGAATATTTATATCAATTTTTCGATGCTTCTCACGTAGAATCGATGTTTCCTAATAAAGAGAGTTGTTCGTTTTATAGCTGAGAAATTATAGTTCACACTATCGGTTGGCTTAATATTTCATGAGTGCCGATACGTCTGTATTATCACCGTTGATGCCTATAAAAGGATGAAACAGGTCACTTCGGGTATGCAAAGTTTAATCGGGAGCGCCCGCATTAATAACAAAGCTATCGAATCGTAAAGGCGATATTAAATATTCTCATACCATCTACGCTGTATACTTGCATATTCGACTACCTGACATATTCGATATTCGTTGCACGGCATGTGATTTAAATATATCATTGAGAGGAACAACATCTATACATGCGTATATGTTAGAGTGGAGTAGGATCGATACGGCGCGTAAGAAAACCATAATTTGCAGGGACAAAAAAGGGAAAAAAAAGAGGAAAAACGACCTGTTATCAACATAGCCGTGATGCCTTCTTTAGAAAAGAAGAGGAAGGAAAACCCGCTCAAGATGTTACTCCTCGCATGAGCGAATTTTATTTGTACGAGCCAAGTCCTATTCGACGAACGCGAATAACGTGTTCGCGACAGTAATCCACAATCTAGTCCCGTCGACATCGAACTCATTCACCCCTATCCGTGTATACATTTAGAGGACAGAAACAAAGAGAGGGAGAAAGAGAGAGGGAAAGATAACCAGAGAGTCCCTCCTGCGTGTCGGACATATAAAGTCCGAAGTTCTGGAGCGCCTTCGATCGGGAATTCATATTTCATATGTTAGTCGCCGTACTCATTTCAGAACGAGAAAGAGAGAGAGAGAGAGACGAGACGGGATCGTTCACGGCGCCTCTGAAACTCGGCCATCTATATTTCAAATCGTATAGCGAGCGAGCAGCGGATAGATTATCGTCATTGAATGTACGCGTGAGGAGAGCGTCCTCACCGTTGCGTCTCATTATACAAGGAGAAGTCGCCGACGCGAGTCAGACGTAAAAAAGTTTCGCTCGTTCGCTCGCTCGCTTACTCGCGGAGGGGAGAACAACTCGCGAGAGGCGCTTCACTTTGTGTGCGCGCACAACTTTCAACCGTCCCGTCTATTTTGTGCCCCTTGCGCGTCGTTTAATTCGTCGGGATTACGAACAACCGCAGCGTGACCGTTAATTATGAGAGGCGGCGCATAGAAATAATACCCCAAGCCTTTCTTCTCTCCCCAGAAGCGCGTAAACTTTTCGCGTGAGCCCCAAAATCCCGTCCGAAAAATATGGAGGGTAAGAGGTGAGCACCACCCATCTCCAAGTCTGTTCATGATGTGACCCTATACGATAAACGTTCGTATCGTAGTGCGTTGATAATCCTAGACTACACGAAAAGTATATAATTTTACTAAATATAGTATAGATCTAAAATAATTTTGTTGGATCACCCAAACGATTACAATTAACATTTAGAAAGAAGAGCATTAGGAGTCAATGCGATAAACAATGGGTAAATTATTAGGAGTATAAATAAGTTTCCAATACTTAAAAGACTGAAATCAGAGGAAATTCAAATATTAACAGATTATATTTTTGACTGTAAATTAGATATATAACTGTACATTTGATAAGCAATATTTTCTGTTATAATAGCATTTAAATTAGTAAGTAAGTTAGTATGTAAGCAAATACTGTACTGTTTTGTTATACTCTCTCTCATATCTTCAAATCTTTAAGTCTTATACAACTTTATTTAGTTATAATTCTCCTTAAGTACAAAAGTGTTTGACCTTTGTTTAAGTTAGTTCCATTCTGCGCGGTTTATTTTATCCTATGTATTCTCATTCAAGCGCCATCTACCGTTTTTCTTTTTTCGCACTACTATGTAAAATGGCTGTACACTGCAAGGTTGGCCAATAAACTATATTATCTATCTCTATAAAATTGTCTGCTGTAAAACGTCATATCGTAAGGTTGGACATCTGGTAACAACATAAAGACCATCACACGTACAAAGATTTTAGTAGTAATCGTAAGGTCTTAAGCAAATCGGCCAATCACAGTTTAGCGTATAAAATGTGAGATCGTAATCTTGATTGTGACTGGTCGATTTGCTTAAAACCTTACGATTACTACTAAAATTTTCGTACGTGTGATGGCCTTAACCTTGAAATATTAGCGATTTTGTATTAGCATCATATATCTTTTTTCGCGTGGAAATGTCGAGTTTTGAGCCGAATAAGCGTCATTTGCTTTTGATTTATTTCTTTAATTTGAAGAAAGCTGAGGCGCATCGATTGCTTATAGAAGCATATGGTGGCTGCCTTAAGTGAGAGAAGTTACCGTGAGTGGTTTCAAAAGTTTAAGAACGGTGAATTTGACGTCGAAGACAAAGAACGTAGTTTCGACGTTTTTTTGTTTTTTTTACGTGGAATCCATCAATTACCAGAAAGATGGGAAAAAGTAGTGGCTAGCGATGGAAAATACTTCGAATAAAAACATTAGGTACCGTTCTTTCACAATAAATGCCCAATTTTTGATGAACAAGCTTGGTCAATAAGAAGTCTGTAGCCAAAAGTTGATAAGAATATATATTGTAGTTGCAAAGATGTTCGGTAACAACCGATTCGCTTCGGTGAAACGCATACTCCCTCCTTTTTGTGCCAACCTTCGGTTGGCAGCAGTCGGTCGTAAGAAACGGCGGAAACTTATTTATACACCTAATATTATATAATAAAAGCTCTTTAACGACACATTTCAGTCGCAAATCTCCACTAACCGTATAACATTTTGGCTCCAATAAAATAATTACAGTGCAGCTCTAACAATATTGCAGCAACGTATGCAACAATCGTTTATTGATCAGACCCAGGAAATTCGAAAGCGCGGAGGGTTGCGGATAAAAGGGAAATGCTGGAGGCAAAAATTTCACCGGGGTTTAACCCTCTCGTGAGCGAACGGCTGGGTGATCGGAAACAGACGCGGGGGTGAGAGAGAAATCAATTCGTTATTCCGGTGTAACGATCTCGCTGAGAGGACTGTCTGTTATTTTTGAATATTCCATACCTGAATTACAATTAAATTTCACTTTGCTGTTCGAATTTCAAACCAACAGCTCTGTTAGCAGATACGTGGTTCAGTTCCATTACACAGAAGCTATATGGTTTTACTGAATTAACTAAATATTTAGCTATTAGATACAGATCTGGGAATAGTTTCGTTAGAACATCAAAATAACTGTGTAGGAAGTTACTGATAACAATGTTGGAGAATGTTTTGACATTCTAGCCATCAGATTGTGAGTGCCCTGCATAATTAGTATGATTGTTTAACAAAAATATTCTCAGAGTTGTCATATCATCTTTAAATATTTCAGCAAAGCCGTTTCCTTTCACATACCATACAACACACAATTCGCAGCGATGCATTGCTGCGGGGATTTCCATGATCTGCAGTTGTGGATTTTCATGTAGATATTGCAATTACGAGAAAAATGTATATTGTGTCTCAGCGCAAAACGAAAGACGATGATTAAAGAAAGTAATTGTTTCTCGTCACCGCGTGAGAGATTTGTAGCTCGGGAGGAGAAAACGTTTACGTATCTTATATGTGCGATGCGTCGTCTGTTGGCGGTGTATTACGGAAGGAGGTGAGTCTCTCCCTTATCTTTCTAAGCCGTTCTACTATATTTCTTTCGAGCATTTCTTTTCCACCGTGAGAACACTCCATATGCCGATGGCCAGGGTAACGCGGACGGGCGCGCGACTTCCAGCGTCGAGGTCGCGTGCGAGTAATTGTTCCGATTACCTTTGCTTATTGTTGCATTATGATGTAGGAAAAGTGCTCTTAATTAAGCGGTGCGTCCTAATTGATCTCTCCCGCGTGCACGTAGCGTCCAGCCGCGATAACGTGGTCGCGGCTACTAACACAGGGATATTTGTTGCGATATCAATCGCAAAACGCAACATGTATTCGACCACGGACATCTGCGGCGTGGACGTTGAAATTTAATAGACTTGGACAACTGTTCGAGCTAACTGCGCCAAGAGCCTCGCTTGAAAAAAATCTGTTTCTTAAACTGCTTATAATAATTATAAAGAGCTTTGTGTACGGCTGTCAGCCGTCTCACGACGACAATAATGGCTAGGAAATTTCCATAGGGTCGACAATGAAGTGTACGCAGTTGCCGCGAGGAAAATTATTCCTCGAGAAATTTTAACTCTCCTGAATAATTAGAATCTGAAAAAACGCTACATTGAAAAAAATTAAATTTTAATTAAAAAAATATTTGATATGAAGACAATTAATATTTGATTTTAATATTATTTTGTTTTATTGAATAAACACTATACTCTTATAAGTTTATGTTTATTTAGTGCTGCTTGAAGAAATATGTATTAAAATTTAGTAAATTATTTTTTAGTATATATTTATTTTGAAAACTCTATCTGTGTTTTTTTATCTTATACATGCATACATCGAAGAGAGTGTATTTCGTTACTAAAAATATGAATTAATTGTGTGAATTGTGACGTTCGTACAATAACAAACTTCGTTATCGGTGATGTATTGACGTACATCATCGCGTCGTCAACAAAAATACATCAATCTCTGAATTGCGCAGCTGAATAAATTACGTTGGCGTTAAACCACCGTCACGAATTTTGCATTCCGTTATAATTACTAATCCATGTCTCGTAATCACGCTCACGTGGACATCGTGACGCTCGTACTGAATGATTTATTCGACGATATTATTTCTGTAGCAACACGTGCGTGTCTATTATGCGCAGAGAGATCGATCGAGACGCGACGGTGAAACGTCGCATTTTGCATCTTCCAGAATTATTTTGTCGCTTCCAGCAGGAAAAGTACTACGCCCGCGTTATCCTCGTAAATATCGGGCCTCGCAAAAGTATGCGCATAATTCCGCACATTCGTGATTTCGTAACTGATTTCGTAAAGAAGCAGTGTACCGAACACGTGCGCGTCCGAGGAAAAAAACACGTCGGCAATCCGAAACTTATTCGTTATTTGCGATAAAACTAGTCAAGTTGTTTATGAACAATATATAAATAGTAGTTTGAATGATTAAACATTCAATTGTTTATATTCGTTTTACGTACGTTAAATGTAAGCTTCTGCACCTTTCTTATGTTAAAAAAAAACTAAATTTTAATAAATATTTGTTTGAATATAGTCCTAAATAAATATTTACTAAATGTAAATATGATTGATATAAAAGTCATTATTTTGTATTAACTATTATATTATTTTTTTATCGAATAAATATTTATTTACTGTAAATGAATGTTTACTATTCGAATATGTATTAAGATTTATATTTTTTTCAGTATGTGTTAATTTCATGTTTCCATTGATCATTCTATACTTTAACAATATAATTAATTGATCTTTTATATTTTAATAATAATTATATTCCGTTATGAAAATTACGTAAATACAAGGTGGGAGGAAAAAACTAGTATAATTGGAGAAATGATTTTTTTATACAAAATAAGTTGCAAGTGCGGAACAAACTTTTTTCGCCTGAAGCTTTATTGTAAACAATTTCTCGTTTAATAAAATAAAATGCACTGAATATTTAAACACTAAGATCCGCTTTGACCGAAGATAGGATTTTTTTTCACTAAAAAAACTAAGTATCTATATTACATGTTTTTTAATTCTGTCACTCGTAAAGTCGCGTGGACATTATGTAAACATGATAACGTTTACAGTATTTTTCCATAAACCATATCTTAATTGAAATGTATGTACGTGTATTTCGCGATTTTTCAAACTTTGTGTTCTTGAAAACAATTTCTGACTTAATCTTGTACAAGAAATCACTCCCTTCTTCTGTCCGATTGTACTACGGATTTGTCCCTATATCTCGAATAATATTTTTTTTTGCAACACACATAGTCTAAAATAACGATATCTTCATATACCAATATTCGCATTGTCAACGGAAGTAATAAAATGCAATCCTATTTTTTATTTGCAGTCAAAAGAGGCAGCAGCTGCAGCAACAACAGCAACAGCAATCACTACATTCACAGTTGCTGCAGCAACCACTGCATTCACAGTTGCTGCAGCAACAGCAGCAGCAGCAACAGCAGCAACAGCAACAGCAGCAGCAACATGCCTCCTGGCATAGGACTACTCTCGCCTCCTGACCACCGACCTTGACCTTGACTGCGAGTCCAGCGATTCTGAGAGATTGAAGGAGAAAAGAAAAGAGCCGCGAGATGTACGAGGAACGCCGCGACGCCACTTCTTACGCGGTTTCGGCCACTCGTCGAAGGCTGCTCACGCAGTGAGGCAGAGAAACGCGGATGAAGAAACGTCGGCCGACGAGGGCTTTCGCGGAATAACCGCTGCTCGACACCCGCAGAAGCGTGTGCTCTTCCCCTTTGCGGTGGTGTAGTCCCGAAGCGGTCGAATCGATTCCGTTCGTATATTTTATTTTAACCCGCCGTTAGTCGCCCGTTATTATACTTGTATTTTAAATGATCGCGTGCGTATAAAAAAAAAATTCCTCTTTTGAAAAATAATAATGATAATATATGTATTTCTTATTGAAGTTGAATAATATTTTATTTACATATTTACATATTTAAAGCTACGACACTATTATATATTTTTTTTTACGCATGATAATGAAGAACGAGATAAAAATATGAACGCGAGTGAGACTGACGGCGTTGTTAAAAGATTAATTACGATACGTAATCTTAGTAAACTCGGTGAACATTCGTAAATTATATAAAGACGTAAATCATGTGATAAAGTCATACGCGAATGTAGGCGATAACTGATTAATAGAGTAGATTAGAGGTAATGTGTATTTTGACTGAGGAACTCGGCAAACTCTTCTTAGCGCGGGTTCGAGTCGAAAATATATTTTTCTGTTGGACTTTTTGTACTGACAAAAAGACGTATTCTCATATCTGTGCAGAACTAATGCCAAGCTGTGTATGCACTATATGGACCAGTCACCAGTATCAAAAAATGTACACATCAAACGAGCAATTATAAAGACTTATGCTGCAAGCATATTAATTACAATAAAGTTACAGGCCAGAACGCCAATTAATTTGTCATGATGTGCAATTATAGATGAGGAAACACGGAAAAGACGTGTCTCTTTGATGTGGACTTATTGATGTGATGTTTTATAAGACTACACCACTTGCTTCTACGATAATATAAACTCCGCGGTTTTCTCTCTCATCGTCATAATCCCGTAGAGACCCTTGACACAAGTGCAATGACATGCGAACGCCGTGATGAGGCTCCTCTGTTTCGTATATAATATACTATCTGTTTCAATAAGTAAAGCTAAAGTTTATCTGTTACTAATTATTTAGATATGAGTTAAAAAAAATTGTGTGAGAGGTAGTAATCAAGTAATCAGCTTATTTTTCAGGAAGAGATAGAGATTGTACACAAGAACCTTAGCGAATCTCTCTAAGATTAATGATAATCAAATTATAGATACAGTTTTATATTTCATTGTACACAGTTTTTATATTTAAAGTTGTATACGATATCGTTTTGTATTACTTACTAGTGCAATGTCTTTTACTTGCTGATTGTTATCGTTCTGATTGTTATTTTGTACAGTCTGTTACCAACTTACTGTTAATATGCTACATATATTCATGTAATATTTTTATTTTTGCTCGTCACGGCGATCGTAACTAGTCTCCCAACCTGGCGTAGTAGAAATTAGTGCGCGTCACGATTAAATATTTATATCCATGACTTACGAGCCGAGTTTACACAAGCAGCGATATTTTCCATCCGCGCAATTAACGACGATGCATTTTTAACTCTTCGTTAATTTGATTTGCTCCGATAGTTTGATTCCCCGTATTTAATTTTCGTCGTAAAATCGCGTTGCTCTCTGTTACGTTAAATTTTATAAAACGCCGAATATTACGGCAAATAAGCTATCCTAGAAATCTATCTATGCAACTTTCCATTTCATGGAAAATTAAATTGATATTTATTCTGATCGGCGTTTTTGTTCCTATTTGCTAATTTAATTCGCAAACACTATCTTCTCGTATTGTCTTACGATAAAGCACCCATCAAAGAAAAAAAATTCTTAATCGCTTACGGACAATATTTACTTAGATGTATAAAACAAATATTATGCACACTTTTGTGTAACACTTCACGCGATAGCGTGACGAAATTTACGATTTTAGAAGCAATTACATAAATGTGCACGTCGACCGAATTTATATCGAAGAACTTCAGATAAATTTAAGAACTTTACACGATTCTCTTTATACTTTACCTTATTTTTGTTTCTTTTGTTATATTACTTCTTTACGTATGACGCGCGCGATAAGTGGAAAACAATTATTTTTAATGCTGTTTGTTTAATTTGTTCCGGTTAAAAATATCGCAACATTTAAAAAAAGATCAAACTAGTTACGACTATTCGACTCACTTATCACTTGTATAAGTACATGTATGGTATATGCACACCTTATTTCTATTCGAAGCATCGGAAAACCTCAAAGACAATAATATATCAGAGACATCATTTCGAAAATAGTTATGCTTTAGTATCCTGGCAGAGTCGGTCATTTATTACGTAAACGTACAGTCCTTATTTATTACCGTTGCTCGCATTGTGAAATGAAATTCAATGTAGAAGACGGAAGACTTGCTCGCGGAAAGAACAATTTTATTAAAATATCTAAATATTTAGCCAGATATCACTATTAGAAATATTACAGATCTAAAAATAATTTTGTTGGACCATCAATATAATTATGTAGGAAACTCAAGCATGATGAGGAATAAAAATGCTGCAAAAAATTTTTAACAATCAGTTTGAGCATAATTATTTTGATAGTTCAACAAATAATTTCCATATCTATATCCAGTTAAATTTTTAGATGCTTCAGCAAAACCGATTTTTTCGTGCTGGTGTAAACTCGACTATCATATCGACAGACTGAGCGCATTGATCCTTTGCAATCCGACAGATATACTGTACAACGATTCGTCTTTCACAAAAAAAAATCAATAATTTTTGACAGACCGTATTTAATTTTTATATATTACGAATGTATGTAATGTGCATCTTACAATGTGTGTATGTATTTCCCATGTTATATAATTCCCACAAAAATATCTGAGAAGGCAAGGATTGAAGCGCACGGATCAAAAGAAAAAAAAGTAAAAAAAAAAACACAAAAAAGAAGAAAAACAAAATGCGTAGCGTGAAATACGTGACGAGAATAGGTGCTATTTGGTAGTTAAAAAGCGAACGGGGGAAGATATGGCGAAAAGGGCCCACGACGAAAGCGTGTAGGTAGTTCATTTATAGGTAGAGAAAAGGTATTTTATACGCGATGTATTGTACACGCGTGTCCGCTCGAAACAATGTGCCCATGCGCACGTTGATATGTATTATAAAAACACGTAACACCATTGCGCGCGATACCGATTACCGTTTTGTCGGAGTTGAAACCCGATTATACCCAACATCGTGAGAAGAATTCCTCGCAGCGACTCGTCACAGCATTTGACGCAGTTCTCATGCTGGATTTATGCGTCTCCGACGTAGATTAGTGTTTGTCAACAAAATTCCGTGATTCCTTTCGTGAAGTGTGTATCCCACGAGACACTCTGTAAATACTTAAAATTTCAGATTAATTTAAATCACGCCATATCGAATAATTGAGCCTGGCAGAAACTTATCAAACACGTAAATTGCAAAAATGAACCATTAAGACATCTTTTGCAATACCTTTTTTGTTTTTCAAAATTATATCGTTTCAAATATTTAATACAATTAATGTTCGTGTTATGAAAATATGACTATACATTCGACGTAATGATAAAAAAAATGGCTTTAGAAACTCGAATCTCAGTTCTGAAATGAAACGCATCATCCGGTCTATCTAACATTTAGTACAGCGTGGGATACATGACTCACGATCGTGGAGAAAATTCTCTTTCTCCGACTATATATATCTACTAGAACTACGATCCAGAGAGAGTAGAGAATTGTCAACCATTTAATTATGCGAGTCAATAACTATAAGCATCGGTATGATTGAATTAATTACACAGGCGCACATTCACACACACACACACACACACACACACACACACACACACACACACACACACACACACACACACACACATTTTTTTTTAGAGAGAGAGAGAGAGAGAGAGAGAGAGAGAGAGAGAGAGAGAGAAACCTTCCTTTGTACATTTATAAAGCTGACAACTGCAGCTGCGATATAGAGAAAGAGACGTATATAATATTAGCCATCATGGTTTAATCGGAGCTGAAGTATTGGTAACAGCAACCGTTTGTACGATTTAGAGAAACGATGCAATTTTGTATCCAATTTGCGTCTACGGTCGCAGATAATGTAGAGGCGATCATCCAGCGGTGGCATCGGTCGTTCTAATTCCGACGGAAATGCACGTGGTTATTAGCGTGTCCGCCGCGTGACCCCGTTAAGAAGCCGCAATTTTAACACACCTACAACCGGCCGACGACAACAGACTGCGTGGTATATTACACCGCGGTTAAAAGCGAAGACAACGACTGTTCTGTCCCCGTTTCGCCATCAGTAAGGCGATACCGTGCTGCCATGCAGAGGACTATCAGCGAGAACAGGACTTGGTATAGCAGTAAAAAAAATTGCTTCGAACGCGACGCAGTCGGTTGCAGTATACTCCCTTACCTCTCAATTAGAATGGCAGTTTTAATTGCCTGGGGGCAAGGTTGACTTAATATAAAATCCGATTATATTAACTCATCACCGACTACATACGGCAGCGCGAAACATTTTTATGCATTTGATACAAAAACAATGTTTCTTCTTCACCTTCGTCGAGCGTTCTCAACGGTTTTAGCAAAAATGATATCCTTCAAACCTGAGACACGATTGAAAAGCAATAGAAACAGGGAACTGCAGTCCGTCAAAACAATCGAGAATATACACTATTCTTCGCTGTTGCTATACTGCTTTAACTTAATTGTGTCTCGGGCTCAGCGCTTGAAAATTTATGATGAGGATTTAAGGATTACGCGAATGTTAGCTGTGAGAGAAAATTCTAGCTCTTTAGACATTCTAATCAATTTACGCTTCATTAGTTTTTCCATATCTAAATTCAGGTGCTAATGATATTATAATCTGCGACCATAATTCTTGATTTATAGAGCATGTGTGAAAGGATTATGAGATCATCTCGTTAACTGCGACTGTGGCGATATGATATTAATCATTATTACCCTCACCAGCGCGGTAAAATACGCGCAGAATGTATAAATTTTGTATTTGTTTGTTTATTTATTGTTAGGTAGAGAGCGGATGTGATGGAAGTTCCGCGACTAGGCAGACGTCACTAACTTTAGATGATCGAAACTCTGTGACTGTTTAGTCTTTAGATTTTATTAGTGACGTAAAAATGACTAAAATATTATTTTGTTGATATATACATATTATATATATATATATAGATATATGATTACTATTGATTATGAATTATACAAATAATCTGTAAATATACGAGAACACCGTAATGTCGTGTCTCTCCTCTAAAATTATCTCGAGAATTGTCTCTCTTCATCCCGAGGTTTTTCCTAATCAATTTTTGCGAACGTATTCTTTACTGAGTATCAACCAGAAGCAACGATAATTAGAGTGATTATCGCTGTCACTTATTTTAATTTATCTCTACTTTCTGCGTTTTTGTTAAAGATCGCAAAGATAATACGCATCCGATGTCTTCAGCTATTATTATTATATATTATTCTTTCAATTCAAAACATGGATATCTGATACAATGTTTCTACAAATGTAGTCGTTCTATAAAAAAATCTCAAATTTATTATCATTTTTTAAAATTAAGTTTCATATTTGATTTCATCTGGATGGATCACAAAATTATAATAAAATCAAAATGACATTACGTAAAAATAATGTTAAGGAAAAATCATAATATCATTTGATGCACTTTTAATAATGATTTCAAGTGATTTTTTAAGTAAAAGAATCATTGTTGACAAATACACTTTTGACGACGATTTTGATAACTTTTTGACATGATAATAATTTAAAGTGATCTTTTAACTAAGAATCTTTATAGAAATTTAATATTAGCCAATTAAACATTTATCTTGAATATTATAATACAAAATCATTTATTTTGAGTATTACAAGTATTATGGACAGTACCTGTAATACTCAAAATAAATGATCAATTGAATAGTATTATATATTAAATTAATATTATATAATAGTACTATATAATATAGATACACATATATAATAGTATAATATTAAACTAATATTAAATTTCTGAAAGATATAACTGATGTCATTATGATTTCTTCTAAAATAACAGTACTTACTTGATATTATTATAATTTTGTGTTCTACTTGCATAAGTTCCGACTTACCGGTAAATTTATAAAATATATGCAGCAAGAATTTTATAATAACCAATATCTTGCCGTCATCTTATTATCTAATCGACGATCTCAAACACGAAATGGAACACGGACAATATTTTATATAAACTCGCGTGAATTCGTGTTATACGATAGTTTCATCGATCCCGAAAGCGAATATTATTATATTAGTATATACTATAGAATATTATTATATATTAGTTAGTATATAATATTATTATATTAGTATATACTATATATAGAATATATAGCGATATTTACATAAATTCATAAAAATTTACAGCAATGGGGATCGAATTTACATTACGCGATTATTTCAAGCGTTGATGATTTTTCTGACAACAATGAAAGTTAAGTCGAGAGTATACGAAAAGTAGAAGCATAAATGAAAGTTCTAGGAAATTAAAATAGAGACGATAAAATGTAAAAGAAGCGTAAACACAGTTTTGTTACATTTCGTTGTCTCTATTTCTGTTTCCTTATAAATCAAGCCATTTATAATACTAATCTTTATTTTTTTTTACTCTTCTCTTACATTCCGATTTTCATTTTCGCCAAAGTACACTCGGAATTGGAAGGGCTATCGAATTCAAATGAAAAACTATTATGACAATAGTACAATCGTCATGTCGGCGAATTATTATCAATCAAGCGCGCTGCGAAAGTGAGACATCGAATGCGGATGATATTTCATGAAACATTTCACGAAATGATTGTGTGAATCCATAGATGATTATCACGAATGCTACAACGAAAACTACTACACAGTAGCAATTCTGTAGACAAATAAATTTAACTATACGATCATTTCATTAGTAATTTCATTCAATAAGCTTCGTTAGAGTATTGGAAGTTACAGAAAATAAACTTTATTAAAAAAAAAAAGTAAACGCTGTTCGTGCTCCATTTTCGGTAAGTCTTTCTCGTCCCTTACAGAAATTTAATACTGGCCACTTTATTACATTGAAAGACAGTAATTAATTAATTCTTTTTAGTACTAAAAGCATTGGATAACAATGGTTTTAATACTTACAATTAGATAATATGTAAATAATTATAATTACTGTATAATAATAATTAATATGTAAATAACAAGGCTCAATAAATTTAAAAAATAATTAATACAAAACAGGACTACGAGCCAACATTAGTTAAAATATAAAGGTCTTAGTAATAAACTGTCATTAATTAAAAATAAATAAATATAAAGTTTAATAAAACATAAAAACAAACGTTTCGACCTTAATTAGGTCATTTTCAATGTGTCGCAACTATCGTTAACGATGTACAAAAAATGATATTATAAAAGTTCAAACAAATACATATGTAAAAATATCAATCAAATACAAAAAATATGTATATAAATTCTGTGATATGGGTATTTTTAATCTCACTCGCTATTGAAGACATAATCATATCGGCGTGAAATGGCAAGAGTCCATCAACAAAGCAAGACATTAAATAATGTAAATTATAAAAAACTCCACATTTTTAAATCAAAAAGTAATAAAACAATGTCATAATAATAATTATTTTATTCGATACTCAGGATACTCTTTTTATTTATGTGATACATTAAATATTGGCAATAACAACCAGCTTTAGTCCTTTATGATTTCAATTGAATTTTTATTCTGACGAGCATCTTTTATATCTGAATTAAATTATGATTACTTTTACTGTTAAGTTGATCAATATATTGGATTTCTCTGTAAAGATTTCAGTCCGGGTTCACAAGTCGAGAAATGAAAGTATTAAAAATATATACCATATAATGCTATGTTATATTCCACAAAATAGTATTGAATGCTACTTTATGCAGAAAGGCATTAAAAAATAAATAAACATATTATATTTCATCACTTATTTCAAATTATTATAAACAACATGCACTACAAATGTCTTCTGCTGAAATTTTTTAAAATATTCTTATTTATAAAATATTATATAATTTTCTTTGTTCTCTTGTTTTTGGCGTGTTTTATATTTCTGTGGATGATTGAAAATTTGTTATGTAAGTATTTTGCTACTTCCAATTTCCTCTTATCTCTTTGTGTTCTATATCAGGAAGTACTTTCTCCATATCCATTCTCTTATCAAGGAGAGCTATAGCAATTATTATAAATATATTATATACAGTTTAAGAGATATATATTATTATTCAATTATTCATAATATGTGAGATTTAAAGACTATATCGCAAAATAGAGATAAGAAAATATTTTAGCTACTGTAAGAAATTTCACGACATATAGCATTTATTTTACAATAAAATATAAAACATTCATAGGATTCATACATATAAAATTGACATATAGAAAGTACACAAAATTTACACACTTTTTAAATAATTCACCTTTTTAGGAATACACATTGGCAAAGTATTGCAGCTTTTTAAAATTTTTTTAGCAGTTTGTTTTTCTATTTTACTTTTTGGTCCACTCTAATTCGCTCATTGTTTTTATAAATCGAGGATCATGATTTTTTCCGTCAGTTAAATTTTTATTAGTTGCCAGAGAAATTGCTCTTTAGAGATTATTTTACCTGTAAGAATAGAGATGGCAATGTGAAACGATTTTGGAAAAATAAAGAATATCCAAAACTATTTCACTATACGAGGTCATATAAAAAACTAAAAGAGTTAAACTAAATAAAAAAAAAATCATGCACTATATTTTGTTAATTTCGCAATAGTTAATTTTACAGAAAGTACGGTATCGGTAATGCATTATTTTTATAATGTTTCCAACCTTGAATATACCTTATCCGGATATGAGCACTTATTGGACGATAGTCAGCGTTGACTTCGTCAATTATGTTTGAAGGTCCTTGCTACTCTTTAATGTCTTCTGCAACTATTGAAAGAAAACTATCAGCTTTGATTAACTAATTTTATTATTTAAAAGTTATTGTTATCAATAAGTTCACATTAACACGTTATAGTATGATATCTGAAACAAATATAACAGAATCCAAAACAATATAATAAATATAAAACTTTTAAGAAAATAAAAATGAGAAAGATTCCTTACAATAATAAGGAAGTAATTCTAAATAATCTCGAATATTGAAAAGTTAGCTGTCTTCTAAAAAAAAAAGTATAGTATAACCAAAGTTTGGTATATATCTGATAGATCACTACCTTTAATGTTTTTCATTGTATCTGTAGAGAGAGAGGAAATCTCTTTTTTCAAACTTAATTGTACCTGGAGTTCGACATTCAGATGAAAGTTTGACTATTTTTTATTAATTCTTCATTTTGTGCTGCTGAACATCATTATATTTCTTTTTCCATTGCTTCTTACTTTGCAATGCATCTTATTTTAATACTTCTATAATTATTTGCTCATAATTCATTTTTTTTTTATGTAGTTTCGTAAATTCTTTTTTTAATGTTTGTCGTAATATTACTGCGGTAGTTTATTAGTAGTGTTATACGTTTGAAGTCTGAGAAAAATTCGGCACACAATTAAAAATCTACAAACATACTACATAAATTACACGTAATTATATAGAAGCACCCGAGATCCAGCTTAACCGTTACGGCATGTTCTCATCGGTATTCATTAGTATAAATACTCACGGTCCAATAAGATTTGATATCATTTGGATAACGTTTCCAAACACAGCCTAGTCTATTTTAGGGTGCAAACCCATGCAGCGGAATAACGTAACGCGGAACGAGAGCAGAATCAATAACGAGCATTCCGTGTTTCTAGAGAAACTCATGATTGGTTCTGCTCTCGTTTCGCGTTACGCTATTCCGCTGCATGGGTTTGCACCATGGTGGAATAAAAAATTCCACCATGGTTTGCACCCTTATGTGTCGGTCGATGAGGCTGTTCAAGCCTGTTGATTGGTTGCAGAACAGAGAGAAGTTCTCAGATCTCTATCCTGCAGCCAATCACATGCTTAAAAAATTTGTCTATACCGACACATGAATTATTAGGCTAAGTATGTATTTAAAATAGTTAAACGAGAAATAATCTCTCTCGAAATTTTACTTAATACAAAATTACTTTGCAAATGACACTCATGGTGCTGATCGTGACATAAACATTTGAATGAAATAATGCCCAAGAGACCAAAAGAGTACAAGCAATGATTAAAAGATCTTAATCCAAAAGAGCCAAAACAAACGAAACATTCAAGAAACAAACGACAACGGGAAATTGCCGAACAGGTATGTGCACAGCGAAATATTTCTACAACAAATAATTTAGAAGTTATATATTTATTGAACATCAATACTTGTATTTCCTCTCAAGAGATTTTATAAATATATGATGAATTTTAATAAAGATCATCTAGCTGCATACAGTACCTATTGAGTATTTAATAAACAAATAAGACTTTATACATGGCACTTGTACATAATAATATGTATTATATTATAATTATAATATATAATTATACTTAAGTACAGATAAAGTTATAGACAATTTTAATATTTTATTTTGTATTGATAGGAGCAAAATGCAACTGTATTTCCACAAATAGGAGCTCAACTTGTAAATGTTGATTGTACTTCTGAAAATATACATTTATTGGAGGAAACGCCTCTCTATTTGTGATGACTCTAAAAAAATAATGAAGATTCTCAGTGAGGTAAAATTTTGGAAAAATCTTCACAAATTTTATAATATATGTGTATATATAGAAATTTTCATATGTAGATTTTTATAACAAAACAGTAATTATTATTAGCTATTAAAATATATGTAGAGACAATTTTAACAAAAAAAAGTTATCCAAAATATCTTAACAAGGTATTGTTTTCTCTTTTTAGGAAATTGACACAGATTCTATATTTGATATTGATGTTGAATTCTGCAATCATGTTCTTAATTGAAAATACCGGGTGGTCCACTTAAATCCTACACATCTTGAATATTTCGTTTATTTTTGACAATACGAAAAAATGTTTCAAATAAAAATATGCTTTAAAAAAAAATATGTATACAAAATGGATAATTTTTTAAATACGCAACTATGTGTTTCCTTTACACCATTTGATTTATCTCATTATTCTGTTCACAAAAGTATTAAGGTACGATAATCAAAAAGTCAACAGTTTACGAGTTATTTAACATTTTGTGTCAATATAGGTATATCAAAATAAAGTGTAAAATATCTCGAAAACTATTGGTTTTTTGGTATCTCTACCTTAATACTTTTATATGCAAAATAATTAGAGGAATCACGTTATCTAAAAATAATTACATAATTCCATTTAAAAAAGTGGAGGTGACCTTCAATCTTTTTAGCGCCTCTACTTAGAAAAAAAACAATGTGACTAAAACGTGTCCCCCTCGACACCGTTCCATTTTTATTTGAAACATTTTTTCGTATTGTCAAAAATAAACGAAATATTCAAGATGTAGGATTTAAGTGGACCACCTGGTATATGGAACGAGGTAAATGAATAAGAGAATTCATAATCGATTCTTATATTCAAGATCGTCTTACAGTATTGAGATACCATAAACTAATTACAGAGCCGCATTAGCATTTTATATTATTTTTCACATACAATATTTCAATTTATTTGTCTTGTATGTTGTAATAAGTTCAATATCTTTCTCTTTGCAGGATCAAAGTGATGCTCATATACTTACTGACAAAAAAGATACTATGAAAATGAGTGAAACTGCGTTCATCATAAGATCCGTTCAAATTTAAATATGCTGTATGTGGTGAAGTCAGTACTACAAAATTTGAAGTTTTACTTATAGCGCGTTTCACTGGCAGAGCTATAGTGCGCACTCAGTGTACTTTAATGCCTTTGTACACAAATCGATATAGAAATATATGTTTAATATAAAAATAAAAAAATTATTAAAACCATAAAATCTTCAATATATTTTATTGTGTTATTTGACAAAGTACACAATAAGCATTTTATTATTTGAGATATCTCAGATATCTTACTTTAATATCAGATTAGAGTAGTGTATAACGACTTTAATGTGCACTGAGTGCGCACTAGCTCTGCCAGTGAAATGCGCTATTATAATCCTTCATTTTACGTTGAGATATGAAATTACAAATGTAATTGTACAAGATGTTTTGAAACTCATTAATTCTATTTTCCAAGAGAAAAAAGTTGTTGAAACTGAATATTCGTTTTGAAGTATATTTAAAACTAAACTACACAGCTAGATTTTTATTTTTACTGTAGTAACTGTAACACTTATTTAGGAGAACATTCCATTCCTAAAGAGAATAAGAGATGCAAACAAAACATTAAATGTTCTATATGTAATACAGATTGTGACATTTCCAAAATGAATATATATAATAGATATTTTTTTATAACTTTTTCAATGGATAACATAAATAAGGACATTATTAGAGACAACCGAAAATGTAAAAATGGATCAATCTTGAGCAATAGAAATAACTTGAGCATAACTTTTGATACGGATGTATGATCTGTTTTTGAATTCCGCTAAAATACATTATGGCTAATCTAGTTTAGACTGTGAATGAATTTCCACCAGAATAGCGTTTTACATTAAAAAAACATAATGATATGTGAACTTTTGTTTGGAGATAAAGATCCAGATATGATTTAATTTCTTTCCTCTTTTTTATGTAAAGTAAATGATTAAATTGGACATCTCCAACTGAAGTTCGCATTAATATTATAGTAAAATTGTTGTTTAAAATTCTCTGTGTTCTTGATTCCATAGCAAAGCCCATAGTTCAGTGAACTAAGTAATATTGTTTCTCATGTAAAGTTATATGCTCTTTCTACATGTTTGGAAGTTTAAAAATTCGCTCTGTACGAAGTATTATTCAAAAAGCTATTATGATAAGTTGTTCCGATACTGAATGTTATTTTGCACAATTTTCTAATACTTTTGAAGGCAATTAAGGAAATGTCACAATAGATAATATATTTTCACTGCAGGAAAATATGTATTTGCGCTAAATACATTTAAGTAAATAAAAATTTTAATTTAAGTGTTATATAAATTTTATTTACTTATATATAAAAAGGTAAAATTTGTATATCCTTACCCAAATATCAATTAATAAATAAAATTCTCTCTCTTATATATTGAAAACATTAATATCATATTCGATGAGTTGATTAGACTTTAGTATGATACAAGTTGAATAACACGAATAGATCGTCGACATTTACATGATATTTTTCAGATATCATGAAATTTTCGAAATATCATATTGATAATTGATTTACGTATAATCTCAATCTAATTTCAATATGATATTTATCAAATTTTTCATTGACTTTTGATCCCTGCGGGTCACTATCCCAGACAGCACAGAATATCCATTGGACATCCAGACTTGATTTCAATCTGGTCCATACGTCTGTGGATTTAGTACGAATGTTTTAAAAACGTACATTAATCAACGTATAAAGTATGTTTACATTTGAACATTTAAAAAATGTTTATTTCATGCAAAAAATTTTCTAAGTCTGCTTGCGACGTGTTGTTTTCGCTAACTTGCCAAAAGTGAAAATTTTTTTAAGATCGCACGAGGAGTTTTACTTTTGTTACCTCCGGTAACGCGAAAATTTATTGAATTAAAGCTTAGTTCAGACAATACGCAACAAGCGACAAGCAACAATAGCTTATGCTGTTCGCAATAAGAGTTAGAGGAATCTTTTGCTTTCAGTGTGCAAATTTGTCTGGATTGTAGTCTAAAATTTGTTTAATATATTAATTTAGTCCAGTTTTAGTCAATTGCATCCTAAAATGGACGTTTTTAAGAAGTCCAAAATGGTAACACTGGATGTTTTTAAAACATTTTTTAAATATCCATGGATCTAATCTGGATGTTTTTAATATGTGTCTAAACGTCCAACATGTATACGTTTTACGGTTTTAAATACATTTTTTAAACATTACTGTGCTGTTAAATTCAGTTCATAAACGTTTACATTCGGTTCGAAGATACATATCAAAATAAATATTAATTAATATAATACGAAAATGAGAATTCCATTTTTGAAAGTTTTCAAAATGATAAAAAATATCTCATTACAACTATTGTAGAATTTGCGTAAATTTCGAGTGACATGATCAATTTCGCATCTGTTAGCAGCAGTTGATAAGTCACCCAACGAATCCTACTCATACTGGAACGTATCATTTTCAAATAGAAGAATCAGCAGAGGGAGAGAGAGAGAGAGAGAGGGAGAGAGAGGGAGAAAGGCAGAAAAAAGAGAGTGAGGGAGAGAGAGTAGCATGCGCATTGAAAGCTTCGTACAATCCTCGCCAAGGTTTAATCGATGTTCGCATCCCGGGGAAATTTCATCAAATACGACTTGAGCTTACTCGAAGGACTGTACCGCGCGCGCGAAAGAGAAAGAACGATCACCGCTACATCGCGTCTCTCTCGGGTGACGTTTCGCAAGCGCCAATGAGCGCCGCGCGCGGTTCTAGATTGGATAGAGTTCAGTAAGGTCACCAGCCTCGCCGGTACGCGGGTTTGTGTTTTATTACGCGCTCTTACGTTTCTCCAGTAGTTTTTTTTCGTGAAGAAATCGCGCTCGCTCTCTCACTTCTTTCCCTCTCTCTCTCTCTCTCTCTCCCTCGCGCCACGTCGATCCGTCGCGAACGGTCGGCGATAGTTCGCTCGCTCCGCTGTGCTCTCTGCCTGCCATTTCCGACGCGAATCCGCGCTGTCGTCATCGTCGGTTTCCCACGAACGCAGACGCAGTCGGTGGATGTCAACGGCTTGATATACGTCGCGCACAAGTACCTTCCGCAGCTCCCGCGAGGAACCGACTCCAGTTCCGAGGCGATAGAGTGCGAGGTACGTAAGGATCTTGTCTCGCCGCAACCTCCCCTCTCGCGTCTTCGCGCGTCTCGTCTCATTGACGCCGGTTAGACTCGGAGGTTAGGCGTTCGCGCGCGCAGCTGCTCCGCGATGGCTGCGATTGCGATATGTTACTCCAGTTCCAGTCCGTGAGATGAAATTCGCCCGAGCGAGCTTAACGAACGACCGTGGCGCGTCGCGACGTTAATTCGAGATCGACCTCGATATCGCTGATGAGACTGCGATTTTGGAAAGAAGAATCAAGGCAGGTCAGTGTCTCATTGTCGCTCGATGGGACGAGCTCTCTGTAGGAGACTAATTATTTCTTAGGACCCTCTCTCTGTAGACCTCAGGTAGAAAAGAAATCGTATTAAGATTTGACTTCAAAAAGGTGTCCTTAGCAAAAAGTGTCTTAGGATTCATCGGCAGCCTTACAAGCGTAAGTTCTTGGAACTCCCATGTATTTTTGTGTAAATACGGAGCAAAAAAGAACTATTGTCCTTCACTGCGGAAATGGTGACAACCTGTCTGGGACATCATTTGCGTGAAAATATATGTGTATATTTGAGGATTTCAATGGAATTCACGCTACGATTCTCTACAATAGTCTATTATACACATGTTATGGATGCTCATTAAAGGTCGTGCGTAGTTGTTTAATGTCGTTGCGCGATAATTGTTGCATTCGCGATTGTTCACAATTGCACGTAGGCGGGGCTAGGGGGAAGAGAAGAGGCGCAGGGAATGCATATGCGGCTAACTTCATGCGAAAATGAGGAATAACATTTGCATTTACATGAAATTAAGCGGTAAATTGTATCTTGCATAATACACGGTGCTTCCTAACCTTACAACGTTTCGTCGATGATGTAGGAATTCTTTTTATCGACAAAGAATTATCCTCGCAATTGTTACTAACAATGAGATCACTTATTTATTACAAGAATTATTTAAAAAAACGTTTTCCCGAAAATAATTTTGAATCATTAAAATTTTGTATAATAATATTAATTTTTTAATGCAATTTTGATATAAAAACTGAATGATCGCCTCGAAGAATAAAATATGTTGTGATAAATGACCAATATTATGTAATAATATTCTATGTATTTTTATATATAATATAGCAAAAAAATGTATTGATTATAATAGTATCAATAACATCAATATATGTCATAATTAGAAACGAAAATATTTTAATTTCATTTTATAAGTATACATTATATATTTTATAAATAACATTAAAAAATATTAATTTTCTTTTATTATTCTAGGAATAAATTGAAGAGGAAGTGTGAAGAATATAAGAAGACATTAGAGAAAGAAAGAGAGAAAGAGAGAGAAAGAAAGATGGCCAAGAAAACTCAGATGGTAACAATGTGTCGTCTAAAATACTAAAAGATTACTATTTATTATTGAAATTAAAATGTTAGATTCTGAGAGAAATTGATTTTCGAGAATATTTAATAACAATGGCGGAAAATATTATAGATGAAAATACTAATAAATTAATGGAAAACAACATGTCAGAAATTTCTATAGCAGACGATGGAATAGTTCCCTCTGACAAGGGAAATCATGAACAAATGATCGTCGATGAACGATCTACTCCTACAGAAGCTTTAGACATTGATATTGAAAAGGAGAAAATCGAAGATACAGATTTATGCAGTTCCGAACAGCAACCACATACTTCTAAAACCGATTGTAATGGGGATTTGATGGAAGAAACTAATCCCGAAAAAATCGAATCCGAAACTAAATCTGAGACTAATAAACCTTCCGAGACTAACCAATCTGAAACCAAAGAGAGCAGTATTGATGAATCTAGTTCTGCAGGAGCAAAAGTTGACGACACGCTTTACGCTACCACTCTACAGAGTAGTCTAAATGAAATTATAAAAGTTGTTCATGGAGATTTAGCGATGGAGATACTCCGATGCGCTAATGAAACAACTGAAGAAGACAATGACGAAGAGAATAAAGAAAAAGATCAACCAACGGTAAGGAAGGAGGATGACGTTTCGAAAGATGATATAACTGATAGTGTGAAGGAATGTACTTCCCTGGCTGCAGAGGACAAAAATGACTCAAGAGGGTCCTTGGATAAAACGGAAGAGAAATCAGATATTGGAATTGTTCATTCTCCGACTGCGTTTGGCGAGCTTATTGAGCAACAGCTTGCTAGCGATTCTGCGTTATCGACTGATCGCGCGGATCACATAGTAGAATGGGTAAAAAATTCGGTGGCAAACGTTAATAAAGAAGATAACATTGTCGAAGAAAGTAAATTCAACATATATGAAAAAATCACGACGAACGAAGCAGAGAAACGAAAGATGACTAGCATCACCCCACCTTTCATATCGCCCAAAAAATCATTGAAGATTGTTAGCAATATTATAAAGAAGAGTATTAAATGGTGAGTACCGTATGTTTAATTAATTACTGATTACTAACCGCGTTAATTAAAATCGAGAATGAGAGAGTAGAAGGTAATGAAATATTTCTCTATATACTAAAACTTATCATTTTAATTATTCTACTTCCAAACGTCTTTATCTCTCAAGCTAAATAAAAGTTAAATAATCGTTTTTATCTCTCTCGTAAGAAAAGCACATTTTTCAATAAAATCGCAATACTTTATAAAGAGTTATCATATCCTTAATATTGTCTGCATGATAGAACTCTGAAAAATTTAGAAAGATTCAATTACAATTTTTAAATTTATATCTTGATGTAGATTTCTTCTTTTCGAAATATCATGAGAGTTTCGCGGAATTTTGACACCATCGGGTACACGCTAATAATAAATTTTGCACATCATAAGATATTTTTGCAATATAACGAATAATACTCCTTTCCCTTGTAATCACTGTTTGATGATGCCGAGATATTGGCGTTATCAGCCGATAAAACCGGGATAAGTGGCGAACGTACTAACGGACGCGCAAACGCACGCTAACTACGTCGAGAATCGGAGTAGAGAAAGAGAGGCGAGGTGAAGAGGCTGTAGAAAAAAAAAAGAAGCCGGAGGGAGCGAAATATTGACCGTGGAACGATAAGCAAACGGTGGTGTCGATAACAGGATGACTATTTCTGCAACGCGTCCTCTCCTTCTTCAACCTCCGTTTATCTACAAGATAGTGTGCGTGGTCGCGTGGTATACCTTACTTTCCGTATTTCTGTCACAAATATCTCACCCTTTTTTTTACACGCTTGTCTTCTATTTATCAGCTAAACCATGTTAAAAGGAAATTGATTAGTTCAACTATATACAGTTTTCGTGATGAATAAGATTCATTAATTTCCCTTTCAAGATTATTTGAAAGAGTACAAACGTACTTAAAATCAAATTATGCCTCTTATCTTTTTATGGAAGTATTTTTCTATCTTATTTTCTATGTATTTTAAATTTAAAACTGTAATTATATAATTTAAAAAATTAAATTATGATACATCAGAAATTATATTAAAATTTGGAATTCACTCGTCTATTCCTTGAAGAAAGACTTTCTATAATATTATCTGCATTTAAATGTGATGAACGAATGTCGTTGAAAAAAATCTCTTACCAAGAAATTTTTCACAATACCAACAAAAGTATTATGATTGCATTTTTAGTTACGATTATATTGTTTTTTTACTATTTTAATAGTAATATACTTCAAAAAGATATCATCTATTTTGTATTGTATTTTTTCCTACTATTTTAGCTGTTATAATTAATAAACGTTTAAGGAAAAAATTACAACAATTCTTAAAAAAAAAAACAAAAAAATGATAATTCTACTGTAATGATAATATTTTTTGTTGGTACCGTCGAGTTGTCCATTGGAGAACATCTATTTCTGAGAAATCGTAAAATGTTATTTTTCTGAAAAGAATATGTATTGTATTTGGTGCATGCAGAAGATATCATTCGAACAGACGAGAAAATAAGTAATTTTGTCAGTTACCGTAGTCACGGTATCAATGCTTCGATGACACGAAGGTTAAACAGCGACAATATGCTGTTGATGACGCCAGGCGTAACCTTGCAATTGTGCAGTACTGCATCTATGAAGATATTATCGCTATCAAGACGTTACCTCAATCTTTGCGTTTACACATCGATACATTGACAAAAAATATATTGCATCGCGCCTTAGCCAGTTAAAAGCTCAAGCAATAAACAATTTCCTGGATTAAATTTATCTGATCTCCTTTATAAATATATACTTTTGTTATTACATAAATGTATCTACATTCTACAATAATAACTAGAAATTAAACATTTCTAACATACCGAAAACTTGATAGAATGAACAAGAACTAAAACTGAAAATAATTTTAGATTTTTATTAATATCTATTATTGGTTCTTAAAGATATAAATTTAATGCATTACAAAGAAAGCATTTTTATAAAAGAAACAATCTACTTTATGCTCTAAAATGTCATAGGTATATTGTTTCTTTTTCGTACAGGTATTTTCTAGTTTACTTGTGTAATTCCGAGAAAAACTCAACAGAATTTCCATCTGTAAACTTTGTTCTTTTTTCTTAGTACACTTATGCATTATTTTAGAAAAGTGAAATCCCCTTCGTTCAAGAAATACTTTATCATGTCTTTCAATGTTCAAACCTTCTCGCAAGCAATATTTCGTAACCAATGGTGCATAGTTTAACATTCTGATGGATACGTCAAATTTCTTGATTTATGCGAAGAATTCGGTTTTTTTATTTCAGTTTTACAAAACAATTCGAATCTGCTAAGACAATAAAACTTACGATTATTTTATGATTGTATTACATGCTTTGTTCATGATTATGCCAATTGACATTGGGCTGTCCGAAGAGCTGTCTTGCAATTTAATATAGCAAAGTCATTTTCTTATTATAGAAGACCACAATTCAGAACAGCATCATGCGTTACTTTCAATAGTAATTTTTTTTTTATTGTTTGATTTAGTCAGTTTTCATTATTGGTGTCTATTAACTAGACAGTTTTATTTATAAACGTACAAATATTTATTTATTTATTAGAATTAGAATTATTATCTATATTGACTGTTAAATATATATTTGAAATTAGATAAAGTAATTTTTCTTCGGCATCTAGATATGTACATATCGTTTCTATCGATAAAATTTTACTGTTGCTTTTTATCGTTTTATTGTAAACATTTTGCTTTACCACTTCGCAATGATTCACTGATTGGAATTTCGAAAAATTCATAAAGTTACTTAGAAAGAAACATTTTATCTAAAGCGTATTTCTATAAATAAAATGTATTCTTCTGATACAAAAACTGGTTCTTTAAATATGCTTATTTTTCCGCTTCTCTGTCTTATCATATCAAACGTTCCATAAAATGTTTATATTGATATTGTTTTATTAGCTATATGGGTAACTGTTATTTAAGGTAATTTCTAGAAGAGTCACTATACGCGATTTATTTTTTGATCGATGGATCGACGAGCGTTTTTCCGAGTGCCTCTCGGAGTACCATACGTAGTCGAGACTTGAGATAATTATAATACGCGATCGACCAATATATGTGTATGCGCGCGCGTGTTTTATGAGAAGGTTATCCAGTTTCCATGGTCCCAGGCCAAGGCTGGTCTTACCCCGCAGCAGCGGCGGCGACGACGGCAGCAGCAGCAGCAACAGCACCCGTCGCCGCCGCCGCCGCAGCCGCCAGATGAAAGTAGAGCTGCGACGCAAGAGGGACGTTAATCCCCACGAACGGTACCATAGAAACGGTACCGCTAGGGTCGTTATGTGCAGTCACTGTTGCCGAAGACCAACCACTCCGGTTGGTCTCGACTGGAAGGGCTCGATCTATTCAGCCCTTCGACTTGATTCTGCCAACTTCAGGCCCTTCTCTATACACCTCTTATTCCTACATTCATCGATATTTTATATTTTCTCATGAATGTTTCTCAACAGCAACATCATACGCTTTATTGTGGCGAGAAAAATATTTTATTAATTTGACTTGATTTTGTGAGCTTAAGAAAGAGTAATTTAATGACAGATTAAAAATGCACATATACAGTGCATGTACAGTAGAATGGCAGATTCTTGATGTTATTTTAGGAATCTGCCATTAGTAGCTAGTGCGTTAGATCTGAAACACCTTGGGGATATATAAAATAAAATAAAATGCATAACGAATCCATCAATTCAACAATGTTTTTATTTAGATTGCATTTCTCGTGTTTATTATTTATATTTGATGGAACTTGCGGCCGACGGTTGACCGTCCAACTCAAAGACCTTGAAGAAAAAGGAAAAGTCTTTGTTCACAGACTTCTCTGCAAGAAGCCACAGCCAGATGTTGGTGATGTGAATCTCGATGACTGTGTTCTCGTATAGCGTGCGTGCGTTACCCTTTCACATGGACAGCCGTGTGCTTTTCTTTGTATATGGGTATTTATAAGGTGTGTGTAATGTTACCACTATGGCGGAATTTGGAAAGAATTTTTTCTTAGAATTTATCCTAAAAATATAATATACTAATCATGGGACAATATTGTATTTTGAAAAATTTTATGTAAATCTTTCGTTTATCAGCATAACTACAATAAAATTATAAGTTTAATTAATTTTATCGAAGTGTGTGTGTGGTGTATGATAAAAATGTTTTAAATACAATATTGTATTGTACCACAACTATCATATTTGAGTGAATTTTAAGAGAAAATTCGTTCCGTATATATATAGACTTCCAAGTTCTTCCTCTGGACTCCTGCTGAGAATAGTGTTTCTTTTATTTTCAAGGTCATTTGACCTTGTATTTTTCGACTTTCAACTAGATTTGAGTCGCTTTGTGGAAATCTAATTAAATTTGGACTCCGCACAAAACAAATTTAAGAAATTTAACATGTTTATCCGAATGTTAAATTGTATGTCATTGTTTACGAAATATTGTCTATGTGAGAATTTGAACATTGAAAGATATGATAAAGTATCTGTTGAACAAGTTTACTTTTTATTTTTTTCTATATTTGTAAATTAAACGTACAGATATACGAAGAAAAGCGCTCTATTTACCGATTTTTATGTTATATTTATCGTTTAAATCAAGTCCTTTAGTATTTTTTAAATTAGTAGAAGTCTTAGTATTGAATTTGACATCTTTATTTCACCTTTAGTGTTTAGTTATACAAAATTTATAGATGGAAAATTCCACAAAATAAAAATTAAACTTTCGAGTATAAAAAGATTGCCTCTATACATAAAATTGAAAGAAATAATATATGATTTTAAAGTATAAAATATATAGAATCTTTCTTGCTCCTGTGTGTATGTAAATTTATTTGTAAGAATCGAAAATAGAAAATAAGAACAGATAACTTGAAAATTATTTTCTATTTTCCTTCTTGTTCTATCAAGTTTTTATGGTTACCCGTGGTATTCGAAAGGTTTCCAATGTTGAGCGTTTGAAGTCATAGGCGTGGACTTAAAAAATCTAGGAGGAGAGAGATATATATATTCAGTTTTTGAACATGACCGGGGACACTATCGCGTCTCCTGATATAAAACTAACTATTATTTCATACAAACTTGTACATTATTAAGAGAATTATAATTTTACTTCCCATAATTTTATAACACTATCGAACAGATCCTATCGGCTATTAAAATCAAGAAATGATTCTTTCAACAAATCAGACATCAGACTCACGTAACGAAAATTTCCCTATTCGCTTTCGTCAGATTTTAGTAGGCATTTGTTTGACTTAGAATTCTTCGTATTATCATTGTCAAGAGTTACGAAACGTCGTAAGTTCCAATCACGATTAATCGCGCGGAGATCCGAAGCCCGGCAATGGAACGTCTTCTTCGCCTTCCGAACCTTGGTATCCTGGTAACGCCGGAGAGTGACGTCATTCGGCGTGTGTGACCAAAGGCCCAGCGGCCGGTAACCGTCCGTTACCATCTCGTGCACTGCCAAAGCCACCATCACCATCACCACCACTATCACCAACACTACCACCCACCGTCACGGCCAGCATCGTCTCCACCCTCGTATCAAGCCACCCTCCAGTCCCTCTTCTATCTCTCTCTTGCTCGCCCCCTCCGGCAGTCCCCTTCGCAATTTCATCGCCCTCCGAACGGACTCTGACCCCTCTTGCGCCGCCGCAGCCGCCGTAGCTGTTGCTATAACGAGAGCCGGATAGAGCAGGTTCCCAAGCAAAGCGAGACCATGGCGAACGCGTACAAAATGCTACCTCGAGAGATCTTCGAGTTCTATCTCGAGATCTTCGTTTATCGCCGCACCGAATGTTGTGTCGACATCGTGAATGCTCTCTATGACACATTGTGTTTAGACATTTGCTTGTGGTGTAAAAATATAATTTTCTTGTTTATTATCTCTCTTTAAGAAAATAATAACAAGAAGAGTCATATTATTGTGTTTATCCAAGAAATATCCAATTAATAACGAATATTAACGATGTTTCGCTTGTTATTGAAATTCTTTTTTTTTTACTTGACTTTTAGTAAAATCAAACGCACTTTAGAAAATTCAGAATCGCGGCGAAATCGAGCGATCCTCAAATTGCAGCTCTATTTTATATCAATATTGTTTGTACAATTTTCTGTATTAGAGCTTGGTAGATTTCATGCATTCACGAAATAGGAAGGCAGAGATCATCTGTTACTCGTCAAACTCGAATGTGAAACCAGATCCTCTTCTTTATGATGCCCGGTCTAAATAGATTTCATTAGGAATCTAGTGGAGTGTTCGCGGATTTTTCAAATAGTATTTTATTGTAGAGACCAAGAGAGAGAGGAGAGGAGAGAGAGAAAAAATCGTAAATTCATCCAATGCCGATGGCTAAATACATAAATGTAACATAGTTGGTACTTTATCGGAATATTTCGTTTCTCTTCTGCGCATTTAAATCGAAATTTTGAGTTTCCATTCATTATACATTTTAAATGATGTAAATATTCTATAAATTACAATTGAAGTTAAATTTTAATTTTGTGCCCTAAGGGAAATGCTGGTGTTGAATATGTATTCGTTTTATTAATTATATTATTGGAGATGTCTTTGAGCTTATATGTATACACACATAGAAAAATATATATACTATACACTGTAAAAAATAACACATTAATTTTAACTCAAAGACGTTGAGGCGATTTTTTGAGACATGCAAAAATGTTAACATATTAACACAAAAATGTTAATTTTAACATTTTTGCATGTCTCAGAAAATCCATTCAACGTTTTTGAATTCAAATTTACATTTTATTTTTTACAGTGTACGCAAGCAATAATTACTTGTTTCAAGTATTTTAGAAGTTCACATATTCGCAAATCTATTATAAGTTCATCACAAACTTAAATTTATTCTGAATCCCAGCAAGTTTAATATGTCAATATATAGGCGATTTAGTATTAAGTAATGTTTTAATTTTATTGAAAATGACTAATTATATATTTTATTGTTTAACGAAAATTCTTTTTGACTCTTTAATCGCCCTTAACATCATTTTGTTTATTAATATGTCAATAATTATTAAAAATTATAGAAAAACAAATTCTATTTGCTTATAATATATATGTATATAAAGTCTCTTCTTCGCGATTAATTTTATGTATAATATTCTTTAAATAAACAATATTAAATTTTAAATTATAATATTCTTTAAACAAAAAGATAAATTCTTATTTTCCGTACATAATAATGAGTTTTTTCTAAATAATAAATGTATTTCACAATTATCAAGAAAATGTTCTTTGCTATAATAAAGATAACCGTTACTTACAAGAAAGAAAGTAAATTGAGCAACCACTTTTCTTAATAATGGAATGATATTTTTCTATATGTACACATATAGTGCACATTTTATTGTGATACAGTAATATGAAATAAAACTTTAGCACGAGTCTCTGTTTATCGCTAATATTTAGGATCTCAAAGGCATCACGTGTTTTATCCTCCATCCCGTATCATCGTGTAAATAATTCGGAGTGAAAGTAGACTTTTGAGAACACATACATTGGTTGATGTATGAACTACCTGCAAAAAGGATATAATCTTACTATCGTCGTTCGACCTAAGTCGCTAACAATAAGTGAATTCTTTTTTCTATTATATGAGCAACAGGTCGAACGAGGTTAACGTCGATTACTGCGTCGTGGCGACGACGCGATGTGGGCGGAAAGAGTTTAGTACAGAACCAGTTTAAAAGAACTAAACGGATTGACTTATTTTACCTGAATCATGAATGAGCGATCCTTATAGATATTGACCTTATAGATACTGACCAGATCGCAAGTCTGAAACAGGTCGGCGCTCTTAGAAATCTTCCCTGGAGACTCGAGCGCGCGAGTTGGCAGGTTTGGCAGGCAGACAGTGTGCGAGCACGCAGGCAAAGGGAGAGGGTGGTTCGGACTTCGGTCGGAGTGGTGGGTATTGATCCCGACGAAGCTGTAGCAGCGGGATAGCCGGGACCCCACCTCAAGAAGGGTGTCTCCCCTCTTCTCCCTCGACCGCGCGGCTTGTCTCTCTTCATCTATTTCTCTCTTTCGTGCTCTTTCGCTAACGACGATAAGAGAAAGAGCAGACGAAAAGAAAGGGAGGTAGAAGGAAGCAGAAGAACCACGTGAGTGGTATACTTGTCTCTTGAGAGAGAAAGAGAGAGAAAGGGGTGAACCACCTAACGCATCCGTGTGTACCAAAGATATCATCCTTCTGTTGGTAATGAGCAGCCCAATAAAGCCTTCGAAAAAGCATTAGACCTCTATGGAAGAGATTTGCGATTGTAGACCTATATTAGGAAAGCAAAAAGTACTTTAATTTTTCGAAATTTTGTACGGTAAAGAGAAGGGTAAAGTTTTTCTAAATATTTTTTTTTAATTTACTTTATTTACAAGTGCTTTTATTTGAAATTATTTTTTATTGTTTGTCTATCTGTCATGTATGTGAATATAATCTCTACTTTTTGATGAAATAATAATTAAAAAAAAATTTTTTGTGTTTATGTGTAGTACGTTTTACACAGATTATTTTATATACAGAGCAAATGTTATATTTATACTAAATTGGTTTAATTTTTGTTCTCGAGTGTAAATAATGGAGCATATTAAATTATTGCATAAAAACGTATTAAATCTAAATTTTAATAATTGTTTAATTCTTGAAATAGATTATACAATAATAAATAATAAACATTGTTTTTAGAATGTTTTAACGTGTCTTTATTTGTTTTTTATCTAAGGAATGCTCATTTCCACCAATGCAGATTAACTTTAATCTCGGTTCAATTTGCTCTTCATCTTTTTCTAATTCTAAAAATTAGAAAAAAATTAACAGTAAGTTAAACCGAGATTAAAGTTAATCTGCATTGGTTGAAACTGGCATAAGTCTTAGATTTTCCAGATTTACAAATATTTTTATGTAAAGTTTATTTATTATATAAAAATATTATATTTTATACTTATTAACTGAATAGTTTATATAATTTTCTGTTCTTTAAAATTTTAAAAGGTTAATATTTAGATTCGCAAAATTGGTGACAATCAGTACTTAACGAAAAGTCTTTTTATAATTATTTAGGATACTTTTACTATTTGTTAAGTCGAGGAAGAGGTTTAAATAAAATATGGTTTCTTTGAATAAATAAAGATATTTAACTATTCTACTTTTTGTCTATAAACCTTCGAAAATAAAGCCATCGAGAATCAGAAAAGTTTTTTTTACAAAAAAAAACAGAGAGAAAGAATAAAATATAGTGTACTTAGTACTCTTGAATGTAATTTCTGCAAATGTTATTATGTAACGTAAAACGAAGTTATTTGCAAATTTTTGGTAGTATAAATATTTGCACGTTGGTAACATGTTAATATATATGAGTATGTGTTAGAAAAAATACGTATGAGTATACTGCGTGAATTGTAATTGTACAAGTATTAACATTAATAATTAAGACAGATAAAATTATTGTGTTCAAATTATACATAATGAACAGGATTCTTTTTTATAATGTTAGCGAAACAAAAAAGAATTTTCTAATTTTTTTAGAAAATTTTTTTAACTAAAGTCAGCAAAGAGCATTAAATAAAAATAAAAAAATTTAAATATTTTATTAAGTACATTAAAAATAAATAGAATATGACAACACACATAAATAAAACTTATAGTATTTTTTAAAACATTTTTAAGATGGAAAGTTTAATTATGTGTTTTTGAAAGGAGAGCATTTATCTTTTCATTTATTTCTTTAATATCTTCAATTTTGACCGACACACATAATTTTTAATTTCTTTATTTTTAATTCCCTTATCTTATCAATTAGCCCTTTTTCTTTTCTATTCCCTTAAGGGAATCCTAAAGACGATTCGTCATATTGGGAATAGCACTTACACATAGACGATTACGTATTATTGACACATCACTACATCAATATCTCATTCGTGTACGCCACATCCTACCAGGTGTACAAGAATGAAATGCGGATTTAAAAAAAAAAAAAACACGTTAAATTCGGAAGAATGATAAAAAGTGGTTTATTCACAGTATGCTCCGTTGCTAGTTACACATTTTTCCCATCTTTCGGATAATTTGTGGATACCACGCCAGTAAAACTCTTCCTCTTTCGCCGCGAACCATTCATCGAGTCATTTTTTCACATCTTCATACGAACCGAAGGGCTGCTCAGCAAGTGCGTGACCCATCGATGCAAACAAGTGGTAATCGGAAGGAGCCACGTCTGGTGAGTAAGCCGCATGGGCTAGCACTTCCCAGCTGAGTGCTTCCAACGTGTCGCGAACCGGTTTTGCCTTATGTGATGGAGCATTGTCATGGAGAAAAATGATCTTGTGTTGCCTTTTTCGATATTCTGATCGTTTTTCGAGTAGCGAACGGTTTAATCAAATCGATCAATTGTTCTTGGTAGCGTTTGGTATTAATCGTTTCAGCAGGCTTTAACAGCTCATAATAAACCACACCCTTCTGGTCCCACCAAACACAGAGCACCGTTTTCCTGCCAAAGCGATTCAGTCTTGCGATTGATGTGGATGGTGCGCCTGGGTCTGCCCATAATTTTTTGCGCTTGGAATTCTCAAAATATATTCATTTTTCATCCCCAGTAACGATACGACAGTGCAAAATGACTTTCTTTTGTATCGTTCGAGCAAAATTTCACATGTTTTTGCACCTCTCCATCTGCCTCTTGTTCAACTCATGTGGTATCCATCTGCTGATCTTCTGAATCTTTCTCATCTCTCGTAGGCGATTGGAAACAGCTTGTTGACTAACGCTCAATTGTTCTGCGAGTTGTTTTTGTGTTTGTGAATCGTTTTCGTCCAACAATGCTTGCAATTTTACATCTTCGTACCTTTTTGGCGGTTTTCCGTATTCCTTGTCTACAATATCGAAATCACCACTTTTGAAACGCCGAAACCATCGTTCGCACGTATCTTGCGATGGAGCATGTTCACCATAAGCTTCTCGAAGTAATCGGTATGATTCAGCAGCAGTTTTCTTCAAATGAAAACAAAAAATTAATGCTGTCCGCGAATGATCTTTATTTGGTACAAATTTCGGCATATTGAACACAGCAAAACAATACTATGCAAACACTTTTAATTTATCTCTTATGCGCGTTTGACACTTGTTGATAGCACAACAAAATGGCATATACGTCAAATCTTTATACTACATACTGCATTGGTGCACCATGTTGTCTCAAATCCGCACTTCATACTTGTACACCTGGTACATAAATTTTTGTATCGTAATTATGTTTTAGTTAGACATCTAAATCCAATTTTATAAGTCCACGCTGTTCCTTCATGCAAACTACTTGCCTGTGGACTACTATTTTGTAAGTACAGATCGCATAGTTTCTATATGAAGTAAATGTTGTCACGATGTGCAACGATGTGACAACTCTGGAGCGCCATTTTGGAGTAAGAAATGGTAAAATAGAACTCAATTTTGAAATTTTTTGTCGTTTTCAGCATAGATTGTACCTCATAGGCACGTACTAACGCGTATACTTTAATCCTGGAAAAAGAATTTTCGAATCTGTGAATGACAGAAAAAGTATTTATGATACAAAAATTATATGGTTTAGTCGACTAAAATAATACAGACGACCTTAGGATCCCCTTAAGGGGATCCTAAAATCGTCTATGTATCGATTAAACGCAATAATTTTGTAGAAGATGTCGCATATACTTTTACAGATTTGAAAGTCCTTCTCCAGAATTAAAGTGTATATATTATTCTACATAGCGTAGAATTTATGCTGAAAACGATAAAAAATTTTTGGAATTAAGATCTTTATCGTTTTTGAATTCAGTATGACGTCTCAGAACTATCGAATCGTGATAATATGATACTTGATATAATATAAAAGTAATCTGTACTTACGAAATTGGAGACTACAGACTATTAGATATACGAAGAAAAACATCGAGTTTATGGAATTAGATTTAGATATCTAATTTTATACGATATTTTATGATTTATGTATATGTGTGAAATATTAATGTAATAGTGATACATCGATGGCACGTAAATTGTGTATGTATAATAAGTCCTATTAAATCGATAAAATAGGGATTTTGTCGGTGTTCGGTCTTCATTTTATGGTTCTAAAATTACTGACTTAGTTCTTTTCTTTCTTTTCTATACATATCTCTATACATAAGACATTACTGTCATTTACCATAAAATGAATATCAATATTTTATTTCCTTCGTTTGTTTTCTTTTGTTTCCTTACAATATCTCTATACAATAACTCCTATTAAATCGATAAAATAGGGATTTTGTCGGTGTTCAGTCTTCATTTTATGGTTCCAAAATTACTGATTTAGTTCTTTTCTTTCTTTTCTATACATATCCCTATACATAAGATGTTACTGTCATTTATCATAAAATGAATATCAATATTTTGCTTACTTTTGTTTCCTTAGAATATCCTGTCACTCTTCTTTTTTCTTATTTTTGGAACAATAAATTTTATACAAAAAGACAGCAGAAAAGAAAGGAAGAAAAGAAAAGGGAAAGGTCGAAAAAGAAAGGTTAACTGCAATTAATTTTATGTCTTAAAAGAAGTGATACTTTTCACAAAATATATTTGGCGTTAATAAAACTGAAAAAAGGAATGTCTAGTCAAATAATTGTTTTTGTGAAACTTGCTCGTATGGTGCAATGATGCAGTTGCAGCTGCATATTTTCGCCGCAGGTGCACGAACTGTCGTCAAAGTAGACACGGCATTAACAACAAGAATAATTTCTCGATTACGTGATAAAAATACGACACCACGTGCACGGTCAAGTTAAATACATATCGATGTAAATTACAACGGAACCATAGAGCGTGTTGTGGCGCGAAATATTTTAATTTCTGCCTAATCGTTATATAGTTAATCACCTTACCACGTGAAACTATCTTGCCGAGCATTGCAGAAAGGAAGAGAGGAGAATGTATTGTGTTGATCGCGACGCTTCGACCCACAGTCGATCTTTTATTTCCTCTTGACGAGAAAGCGTGTCTCATTTCTCTGCTTCGCCCCCTTCGTTACTACCTGGGCGTCAACAAACGTGAATATCTGAGAAACCGTACGATACTCTTTTTTTCTTGTCTCAATAAATTCGTTCGCAAAAATAATTAAATTTATGATCTCGTAATCTATTGGAAATATGACGTGGAAACATTAGACTTCTTCTTGATTATACTTGTGCAAAGATATAGACTGCGGTACAGATTAAATAAAATCAATTTTAATTTAAATTATTAAGTCCGTTTGTATGTCTTGCTTCGCTAATTGTCGGAGTTTGTCCGAATGAGAATTTGTATAATAAAATTGAAATATTTATTTGTGCACGCGAACAGTTGTGAACGAAGAAAATAATACGCATTAGGGAAAATTTCTTGAGACGCGACAATGCCTTGTTTATCTGCCTATCTGCCTGTCCCCGCTGTGCAAGAATACCTCTCCTCTGATTTCCACGGAAACTGAAACTCTTCTTCAACCTTCCCCACTTTGTCCTCATTCGTCGCAGCTGCGCACCATCGTCGTTCTCCAGGCGCGCCTGGTGGCCACGAAGCCGACGGTTCTCTCGAACGCAACGCTACGCCAGCTGTATATGCTGTAGCGGTAGTGATGATGGTGGCAAAGACGCGGCCGAGTTGAGCCGAGAGTAGAGCTACAGATACGAGAGACTTACGGGAGGGCGAAGGATAGTGTCCAGGATGTCGGCTATGAGAGAGAAGCAAATAAGAGCGAGCGCATGCGAAGGAGGGAGGAAGAGCTGCCTTCTCTCTCTCTCTCTCCCCCTTTCTGTTTCTCTCTAGCTGCATACCCCGTAGCGGGTAAAGCCGTGTGGAGTCGATTGATAGGAACAAGGCGCAGGCCTCTGGATATTTGTGGGACCAGGTATTCGAAGGAACTCTAACGGCGTTGATTTGGTTCACTGGTATTCCCAACAAGCAAATGATTCAAATTATTCGGATAACGTTTCGGGTACTATTTGGATGACTATAGATACAAGGAAAGCTTCTGGTCTTATCTAGGCTCGTTGTCATCTCAAATGCTTGATGATATGTTGCAAGGTTAAACCATGAAATTCCGATGATTGTATATAAACTAGAAAAGTATGGTTTTTTCGTTATAGATTGCAATGGTATTAATTTAGTTCTTAAATCAGTTTTATCTGTTTTTCTCTCTCGGAGAAAAAATAATTTTTTTTTAAATTCTTAAATCCTTGGAACAATTATGAATAAATAATTCATAAGCGTAATATGGATTAATGTCCGAGAGAAATGTCACGATTGAAGTATTCCTTGAAAAAACTTCACAGAAACTGAAGCTCGTGTTGAGCGAATAAAGGAAAGGCTCACATGCGAGAAAAGGCGAGAAAGCAAAAGTACCGGAAATCGGTCTGTCTTTGTTTAAATGAAGCGGGTCCCTTCTGTTATTAGGATTACTCTTTTCTTCGTTGTTGATTCTCTGTTGGGAGACTCATGCGAACGACTAAGTGTAGGAAGAAAAAGAGGAGGAGGCAACAATGAATCGCAAAAACACTCTTGACGAAGTCTTAACTCTTCTCTAGATCATTCTCGATTTGAAGTTGCATGAGAAAAATCGTAATATCGGTGCAATGTTTCCGGAAACATACAATTTGAACAAATGTTAATTATGCGTTAGACATATATTTTAGCTAATTGGTAAACGTTTTTAATTATGATTATATATCATAGGTATTTTTAGAGAAATATGATAATTAAATGGATACTATTTTTAAGAATAATTGTTTAACTTTTTTTATCGTGATTAAACGATAAAAATGATAAAATTTCTGTAATATTATAATAATTAAGCTCTATAATAATTAAAATTACTATTTTAATGAAATAGTTCAAGCGATAAATTAGTAAGAAATTAATAAGGTAAAAACGCCCCTTTTCAGTTTCCATTCTTCAGATTCTCCTCGTTTTACGCCTACATAATTAGCTTGCACGAACGTTTCACTTATGATTGATTTCTTGATTGACTATAGGAGAAAGCAATAGCATCAATAATTTATTGGTCAACCAAACCTTAAGATAATAGCGAATGTAGTAAACTCGTTTGAAAAGGGAGGGGTAAATTTGTTGTGCTATTTATCTTTTCGAGAAGATGCACTACAAAAAAATATAATTAATAAATATAATGAAATACCAATACTTTGGTATTTCATAATTTTTTAAAAATAGATATTCTTATACCACTTTTATTCGACATTCGTATATAATTCTTTGTTAGCAGAATTTAAACAGGTTGCAATTTTTTTATGCAAGGATCGTAACCAAAGGATTCGATATAACGCCACTTAATACGTTAATTTGCTTTAAAAGTAAAAAAAAGATAAATCGCGTAAAGAGAAGAAAAAGTGGATAAAAACTGGAACGTTATCCAATTAAAAAAATCATCATCAATTTCATGAGATTAATAATTTGCTTAATGAAACAGATTCCGTGTTATCGTAATTATTCGGTTTATCGATTGTCGATACTTTTTGAGTATAATCCAATTTTTCTTTTTCTTTTTTTATGCAGCGTAAAATATAGATTATAAATACCATGATCGATGACAATAGAACGATTTGCAGTTTATGGATTCTATACAATTTGCGAAAATCAACTTATTCGGTGGATTACTCTGGCACGAGAGATTTTAAGGTAGTTATACTCTAAAATACATTAATCAAGAATGTCTTGAAACTTTTATTTTAAGTAATTTAGGTATTAATACATATGCCTGTAAAATTTGAGCTCGATTTATCGTTCCGTTCCTGTTATATAACCGATCAATCATACAAAAATCAATAAATATATATTATTATATATAAAATCGATAAAAAATCAATTTTCCTTTTTTTTTTTAAATCAACTTATTTCATCATGATTTAATATTGTAATAAGGGCCGATTGTTCCATCTTTCGGTAAAGTTTACCTGTTAAGTAAATCTAGCAATCCGCGCACATGATTGGATAATCTTGCTACTTACCTAATAGGTAAACTTTACCAAAAAATGGAACCAAAAATCGGCCCTAAGTGTATTATAAAATACATTGTTTTCTTATTCTTAGATTTTACATAACAATATATATTTATTTAAATTTAGAGTTATGTTTGAGTCTGTCTTTGACTTACATAATTTTGGGGTATAATCACCTTAATCAAAATAGATTCACAGAAGTTCGTTCTTCAATATATCTTCTGAATTATCAAATCCTATGCAGTCTTCGATATTACAGAACATAAAAATAACGAATTAAATATGTGATAAAAAATTAAATTTTAATTGTTATATTTTTTTTAAGAATTATTTTATCAAATCTTTGATCATTAATCTATTTTTTAATATAGATTCTTAATTAATTTGAGATTTGGTATTAAAGGAATCGTCGTTATAGCGATGAGATATACGTATATGTGATGATTTGAATGCGAAATTTACATACATAATTATATATAGAAAGAACGGTTTTGCTAAAATATCTAAAGAGTAGCTAGATACAGATCTGAAAATAATTTTGTTAGATCGGTAATTATGTAGGATGCTAAAGCTGATTGCTAGAAATCAGAGATTTTAAAATTTTTTACAGTATTGTTCATTATACATCTTACATATGTAATTTTTTGGTAGTCTAATAAATCATTGTCAGATCTAATTAAATTTTCAAATACTTTTACTTTAGCAAAAATTTTTCGTGTAAAACGTAATGTACAACCAGTTTTATCTATTCGAAGATATAATTCGATTAAAATGTTTATATTGTTATCTTTTTGGAGAACCAGAATGGTAAATAGTTGTTGGTGTTGTAATCGAATTTAAAGAACGTTTTCTTTGATACACAAAATACGGAATCTCTATACGTTATTTATTGAGTGCACGATGATTAAATCGCTGGTTGTTGACACAACGGTTACTACATCGACAAGGACTTCTTCATCTCTCTCTCCACCATACTCATATTACGAATAATCGTCGAGAGTGCGCAAAAGAAGAACGACGCGTAATGCAACACGCCCCGCGATAGGAAGGACTTGAGGTCACTCAGACGAAGCATTGCATGGACAAGAAAATGTTGTGCAAACAACAAGAAAAGAAGAATAAACGCTTTATTGAAAGATGTTCTGAAATAGCATTTCCATCGAGAGCAACTAATATACGGGAAAAAAAATGATATTTGGAATTTGGATCATTGGATAATTATTTATTTAATAAAGTACCTATTTGTCTACGTTTTTTTTTAAGCAATTATGTGTTTTCTTCATACTAATTGATTTATCTTATAACTCTGTTCGAAAAAGTATTAAAATATAATTGTTAAAAAATTAATAGTTTATATCTTTACGAGATATTTAACATTTTATGTCACAATGTGCCAGTATAAAATATAAAATATGTATCTCATAAACTATTAATTTTTCAATAACTTTACCTTCATATTTTTATGTGATGGAGAATGATGAGAGAAATAATTGTATAAAAGAAAATCATATAATTCTATTCAAAAAATGGTGATACCATTTATATGATCTTAAAAAATTGATTTTTTTTAAATTAATTTTACCAAATTTGCGTACCTTCAGATTGTACAATTTTTTTTATCTCATACATTTTTCCATATTTTTTATATTTCTAAGATATAATACAGTAAGTAATTTATTACGTTTAAAATGGTCACTTTGTATGTCTATATACATATATAAAAATTAATTGTAAAGAAAATTGATATTTGTATACATATTTCAAATTTGAATAACTAACGACAAAGTCCTGAATCTCAACGACAATGAATCCCAACTACAATAGTAGAAAAAGATATAACAGCATACATAAATCGTTTTAAGTGATGAGGGTCGTTTGCTAAGTTGAATAATGAGAGATATTCGTATAGTATTTTGTTACACATTTTTGCAGATAAAATATAAGAAATACAACAAAGAAGAAAAGAAAAAGAAACATTTATTTAGCAAAGATACTCTGTTGAATAAAAGCGTATTAAAAATGACAAATCTCAGTTTGTCTCTTTATATATTTTTCGAATCCAAAAATAAATATTTGTTACCTGATCTCACGAAGTGATAAAACAAAAAGGAAATAGAGATCAAATTTCAACAATTACAATAGAAGTAATAAGAATAAAGACTACGAGGATTGTGAAATCAAAAGAGTATAAATACAATAGTAACATTTAAGTCATTAACAATCTTGATACCACGATGATGATACCGTTTATCATTTCCATCCTCCATGTTCCGACAAGTGCTTGAAGTGCGCAAATGTTACAAGAGAATGTAAGCAAGTACAAGAAGATGATCGTTAACGAAGAGATAAGAAGAAATATGGTGTAAAGTGAAAAGGTATAAGTGATACATAAGAATATCGGCAAAGAGTGAAAGCCAGGTCGACGGTTGATCGCGGCGGATAAACGTGGAAGACCGTGAGACGGCGTGCGCGCCACAAGGGGTGGCGAACCCCCTAAAGGACCCTCGGTACATGGTAGCGGTGACCTCCCGCCGTCCCTCCCCCGTTCCCCCCGCTGGCAGCCTTCGCGCGCGCGGCAGTCTTCCTTGCAACCCCAGGTTGTGCGCCCCCCTCTCCACGACGTCCTCGTCATCCCTGCCGCGACGGCAACGGCGGCGCACGATCATTGGTTCACAGGTTCACGCAGGCACGAAGAGGTACACGCAGCTGCTGTGGCTGTTCCACCTCTTGCATTGCGGACCGATCAGAGGAAGAGGCCAGTGGTTCGTAGAAGTGCCGCGAGCGCGGGTAAATTCGCCGTTACCGCCGCCGTCGTTATCGTTGTCATCGACGTCAGCGTCGTCATTGTCGTCATCTAATGTCATTTTTATCGTTGCTGCGTCGCGTCACTCTTCGTCCTTATCTCTTCACATGGTTTCAACCCCTCGCTTCCTTTATCCTCGTCTTCCTAATAATATATACGCGCTCACTTCCGGTGCCAACATCCGTCGTAAGAGGTGAGTATCATGCGCTCTCTTTCTCTTTCCATTTGCCTAATGGTATCCTCTCCTATCAGTTGTCCTCGCGTTCTCCACGAGCCCACACCAGTCCACACGACAATTCTTGCCGGCTGTGGCGTACCTCTCATGCCGGCCGGCTTCAATAACGCCATCTTGTTGGTAAACGAGAATAGCAGTGGATTGCCGTAGCGCGACACCTCTCGCAGACGTTACGCACTTGATCTTCTCTTCCTTCTCCTGTCGTTGTCTCTCTAACATATGCTTCTCTCTGTCTCTCTTATGTTAGTCTCACTTTTCCATTATCATTTACTACCCCTATGTGTGACATCAGTTTTCGATTTCATTAATTTACAAGTTTGGAAACTTTGAGAAGAAAATAGAAAGGCGGCTCTTTCAACATTATTCTTCAATAGGAAGAAGACGTCCTTTTTGATATTGTTCTTCATTTGTTCTCCCTCCCTCTCTCTCTCTCTCTCTCCCCCCCCCCCCC